>NW_027260827.1:0-112199 GCF_045791955.1 Oncorhynchus clarkii lewisi
TGGTTAGTCAGGCTGATTGAGGTAGTATGTTCATGTAGATATGGTTAAGTGACTATGCAGATATGATGAACAGAGAGTGGCAGTAGCGTAAAGGAGGGGTTGGTGGGTGGAGGGACACAATGCAGATAGTCTGGGTAGCCAATGTGCGGGAGCACTGGTTGGTCAGGCCAATTGAGGTAGTATGTACATGAATGTATAGTTAAAGTGACTATGCACATATGATAAACAGAGAGTAGCAGCAGCGTAAAAGAGGGGTTGGGGGCACACAATGTAAATAGTCCAGGTTGCCATTTGATTACCTGTTCAGGAGTCTATTGGCTTTTGGGTAAAAACTGTTAAAAAGCCTTTTTGTCGTAGGCTTGGCACTCCGGTACTGCTTGCCATGCGGTAGCAGAGAGAACACTCTATGACTGGGGTGGCTGAGGTCTTTGACCATTTTTATGGCCTTTTTCTGACACCGCCTGGTGTAGAGGTCCTGGATGGCAGGCAGCTTTGCCCCAGTGATGTACTGGGCCGTACGCACTACCCTCTGAAATGCCTTACGGTCGGAGGCCGAGCAATTGCCGTGCCAGGCAGTGATGCAACCTGTCAGGATGTTGCAGCTGTAGAACCTTTTGAGGATCTGAGGACCCATGCCAAATCTTTTTAGTTTGCTGAGGGGGAATAGGCTTTGTCGTGCCCTCTTCACGACTGTCTTGGTGTGTTTGGACCATTCTAGTTTGTTGGTGATGTGGACACCAAGGAACTTGAAGCTCTCAACTTGCTCCACTACAGGCCCGTCGATGAGAATGGGGACGTGCTCGGTGCTCCTTTTCCTGTAGTCCACAATCATCTCCATAGTCTTGGTTACGTTGTGCTACCCTTTTTGTAGCATTTCTGATATCACTAATTTATTTTCAGCTACATCTCGGTTCTATCTAAACGGGTCAGCAACTTGGTTGCTTGGTAACAATACAGCTGCTATTAGCTAACGTTAGCTTGCTTGTCCAAAGTCCAGCAGCTAGCCTCTGTAGCTAACGAACAGGCAAAGAAAGGTAACTAACTGTAATTGTTTATTGAAGGTTTGTTACACAAATGACTTCAGCCTTTAGTTAGCCAGCAGACAAGAACTGGTGACAACAATAGCTAGTTCATGTCTAAACGGCAGTCCTAACGTTACATTTTTTTCCCACAAAACATAATTAGCTAGCTACATCAGTTAAACAAAATTGTCATGCAGCTACCTTATAATGCATTCCATGGACTTTTTCAACATGTCGTGGTAGTTATTCTAATCAAAAGGAGAGACTTTTATATTTCTACAAAAACATCCAACTTTATTAATAATTACTGCAGTAATGGAGGGTTAACGGTCACCAGATGGTGTAGAGCAAAAAGCCCAAATACTACTTTTTATAGTCCTCCTGAGTCCTCATAAGTAACAGATTTGTGAAATTATACAAGGGTACAGACAGTAACAGACAGCAAGATTTACATGGCGCCAAATGTCTGTCTCGGTCATTTACTGCTTGTTGTATTATAATTTATGTATAAACATGGGACACTGGGTCCTTCCCACAACAGATGAAGTCCAGTGTCCATTTGTGATGTGGGGAAGAGAAACTGGAGGGAGAGTTTTCCTGGCTCTGGCAGACAGACCAGCATTTCACACAGACACTAATCATGCAGTGGAATGTAGTTTAGGTTTTATCACCAAGGTATCATAAATCAACTGCCAGCATTAAGCCTCAGAGGCTCCTCTCAGGCCAACAGACAGTGTGAAATTACTAATTAAAAAATATTCTATAAAAGGTCATTTGAATAACAATGTTGACATTTCTACCACAAACGCTAGCTAGCTACTCCATAGTCCAAGCTATGGTAAGATCTTGCCATTTTTCACTGTCAGACAGGACATAACTCAAACTGTAGCTGAGAAAACAAATCAAGTCAGATTGTATTGGTCCATGCACATGTTTATCAGATCTTATTGAGGGTGTAGTGAAATGCTTGTGTGTCTAGTTCCAACAGTGCAGTGATATCTAACAATTCACAACAATAACGTTACACATCTAAAGGAATGGAATTCAGAAATATATAAATATCAGTCCAGAGTATAAATACAGTACATTCATAAGTATGTGGACACCCCTTCAAATTATTGGATTTGGCTATTTCAGCCACACCCGTTGCTGACAGGTGAATACAATTGAGCACACAGCCATGCAATCTCCATAGACAAATATTGGCAGTAGAATGGCCTTACTGAAGACCTCAGTGACTTTCACCGTGGCATCGCCATAGGATGCCACCGATCCAACATGTCAGTATGCCAAATTTCTGCCCTGCTAGAGCTTCCCCGGTTAACTGTAAGTGCTGTTATTGTGACGTAGAAGCATCGAGGATTAACACTGGCTCCATGGAGAACTGGTACGCCACACAATATCTGAGTCTGACCGCCGAGGACTAAAGCGCATAGCCTGTAAAAATCATCTCTTTTGCAACCCTCCCTACCGAGTTCCAAACTGCCTCTGGACGCAACGTCAGCACAATAACTGTTCGTCTGGAGTTTCATGAAATGGCTTTCCATAGCTGAGCAGCTGCACACAAGCCTAAAATCACCATGCGCAATGCCAAGCGTCGGCTGGAGTGGTGTAAGGCTCACCGCCGAACGACAAATCTGGGTTTGGCAGGGGGGAGAATGCTGCCTGCTGTAATACATATTGCCAACTGTGAAGTTTGGTGGAGGAGGAATAATTGGCAGGAACCAAGGATTATTTGACATTTAGAAAAGATGAACATTTTCAAGGCTGCTCTTCACATGATAACATTTTCCATCACAGGATGTAGAGACAGTATGTGGATATACTAAATATTCTACCTGTAGGATAGAATAGTGTGTGTGTGTGTGTGTGCGCGCACAGTGCTGTGAAAACGTATTTGCCCCCTTCCTGATTTCTTATTTTTTTGCACATTTGTCACACTTAAATGTTTCAGATCATCAAACAACTTTAAATATTACACAAATAACCCAAGTAAACATAAAATGCATTTTAAGTGATGATTTTATTTATTAAGGGAAAAAAGCTATGCCAAACTTCATGGCTTATGTGAAAAAGCAATTGCCCCCTAAACCTAATAATTGGTTATGCCACCCTCGGCAGCAACAACTGCAATCAAGCATTTGAGATAACTGGCAATGAGTCTTTCACATCGCTGTGGAGGAATTTTGGCCAACTCTTCTTTGCAGAATTGTTTTAATTCAGCCACATTGGAGGGTTTTTTAGCATGAACCGCATTTAAGGTCACGCCACAGCATCTCAATCAGATTCAAGTCCGGACTTTGAGTGGGCCACTCCAAAACCTTCATTTTTGTTTTTTTAAGCCATTCAGAGATGGACTTCCTCTGATTTAGTTAAACTCCAAAGGGATTTGGAGTTTCCTTCATTAAACAGTCCAAAATCACATTACACAATTTCACAAACAGTATCATCCTCACTCATTCATCTTATACAACAATTAGATGTAAGTCTCATATCTGAGGCTATTGTATAAACAGCGTTATGGTAATGTGGTCGTATTGTTTCACAAAATTGTACCAAATGGACCAGTTCGTAGCTGGATTCTTCACCGATCTTTTATACATTCTCCAGAACATAAATGTTGTTCGGACCTCAAGTTCTGTGAGGTGTAAGAAATTCCTTTGTTCTCTCTATGAAAATTCACTCTCTCTATACTGTGGCCATGAGAAGATAATCTCCTCCAGGAATTTACGACCTCTCTGACCACAGCAGCCTAGTTGTAGGAGACAGAGAGAGGGGGATGGTGCTGGCAGGGGGATGGTGCTGGCAGGGGGATGGTGCTGGCAGGGGGGGTGGTGCTGGCAAGGGGGTGGTGCTGGCAAGGGGGTGGTGCTGGCAAGGGGGTGGTGCTGGCAAGGGGGTGGTGCTGGCAAGGGGGTGGTGCTGGCAAGGGGGTGGTGCTGGCAAGGGGGTGGTGCTGGCAGGGGGATGGTGCTGGCAGGGGGATGGTGCTGGTAGGTGGATGGTGCAGAGCTGTGTCCAAAGAGGGCAAAGTCATGACACTGCCATGGATGCTATTTTTGCCCAGTGTCTTTCTTATGGTTGAGTCATGATCACTGACCTTAACTGAGGCAAGTGAGGCCTGCAGTTCTTTAGATGTTGATGTGGGTCCTTTTGTGACCTCTTGGATGAGTCGTCGCTGCGCTCTTGGGGTAATTTTGGAAGGCTGGCCACTCCTGGGAAGGTACACCACTGTTCCAAATTCTCCATGTGTGAATAATGTCTCTCACCGTGGTTCGCTGGAGTCCCACAGCTTTAGAAATGGCTTTGTAACCCTTTCCAGACTGATAGATGTCAATGACTTTGTTTCTCATCTGTTCCTGAATTTCTTTGGATCGCGACATGATGTCTTGCTTTTTGAGATCTTTTGACCTACTTCACTTTGTCAGACAGGTTCTATTTAAGTGATTTATTGATTCAACAGGTCCGGCAGTAATCAGGCCTGGGTGTGGCTCGTGAAATTTAACTCAGCTTTCCAAAAAATGTGATTAACCACAGTTAATTCATGATTTAACTAATGGGGGCAATTACTTTGTCACATAGGGCCATGAGAGTTCGGATAGCTTTTTTCCCTTAGTAAATAAAATGATCACTTAACTCAAGTAAACACAAAATGCAGTTTATCTTTGTTAATATTACAATTTGTTTGATCGGAAACATTTAAGTGTGACAAAAAAATAAGAAATCAGGAAGTGGACAAATACTTTTTTACAGCACAGTATATATATATATATATATATATATATATATATATATATATATATATATATATATATATATATATATATATATATATATATATATATATAGGACTAGTTGAATAGGATGGCCTTGACTAGAATACAGTATATACAGGACTAGTTGAATAGGATGGCCTTCACTAGAATACAGTATATACAGGACTAGTTGAATAGGATGGCCTTCACTAGAATACAGTATATACAGGACTAGTTGAATAGGATGGACTTGACTAGAATATAGTATATACAGGACTAGTTGAATAGGATGGACTAGAATACAGTATATACAGGACTAGTTGAATAGGATGGCCTTGACTAGAATACAGGACTAGTTGAATAGGATGGCCTTGACTAGAATACAGTATATACAGGACTAGTTGAATAGGATGGACTAGAATATAGTATATACAGGACAAGTTGAATAGGATGGCCTTGACTAGAATACAGTATATATAGGACTAGTTGAATAGGATGAGCCTTGACTAGAATACAGTATATACAGGACTAGTTGAATAGGATGGACTAGAATACAGTATATACAGGACTAGTTGAATAGGATGGCCTTGACTAGAATACAGTATATACAGGACTAGTTGAATAGGATGGACTTGACTAGAATACAGTATATACAGGACTAGTTGAATAGGATGGCCTTGACTAGAATACAGGACTAGTTGAATAGGATGGCCTTGACTAGAATACAGTATATACAGGACTAGTTGAATAGGATGGACTAGAATACAGTATATACAGGACAAGTTGAATAGGATGGCCTTCACTAGAATACAGTATATACAGGACTAGTTGAATAGGATGGACTAGAATACAGTATATACAGGACTAGTTGAATAGGATGGACTTGACTAGAATACAGTATATACAGGACTAGTTGAATAGGATGGACTTGACTAGAATACAGTATATACAGGACTAGTTGAATAGGATGGACTTGACTAGAATACAGTATATACAGGACTAGTTGAATAGGATGGCCTTGACTAGAATACAGTATATACAGGACTAGTTGAATAGGATGGACTAGAATACAGTATATACAGGACTAGTTGAATAGGATGGACTAGAATACAGTATATACAGGACTAGTTGAATAGGATGGACTAGAATACAGTATATACAGGACAAGTTGAATAGGATGGCCTTCACTAGAATACAGTATATACAGGACTAGTTGAATAGGACGGCCTTGACTAGAATACAGTATATACAGGACTAGTTGAATAGGATGGCCTTGACTAGAATACAGTATATACAGGACTAGTTGAATAGGATGGCCTTGACTATAATACAGTATATACAGGACTAGTTGAATAGGATGGACTTGACTAGAATACAGTATATACAGGACTAGTTGAATAGGATGGACTTGACTAGAATACAGTATATACAGGACTAGTTGAATAGGATGGACTAGAATACAGTATATACAGGACTAGTTGAATAGGATGGCCTTGACTAGAATACAGTATATACAGGACTAGTTGAATAGGATGGCCTTCACTAGAATACAGTATATACAGGACTAGTTGAATAGGATGGCCTTGACTAGAATACAGTATATACAGGACTAGTTGAATAGGATGGCCTTGACTAGAATACAGTATATACAGGACTAGTTGAATAGGATGGCCTTCACTAGAATATAGTATATACAGGACTAGTTGAATAGGATGGACTAGAATACAGTATATACAGGACTAGTTGAATAGGATGGACTAGAATACAGTATATACAGGACTAGTTGAATAGGATGGACTAGAATACAGTATATACAGGACTAGTTGAATAGGATGGACTAGAATACAGTATATACAGGACTAGTTGAATAGGATGGACTAGAATACAGTATATACAGGACTAGTTGAATAGGATGGCCTTGACTAGAATACAGTATATACAGGACTAGTTGAATAGGATGGACTTGACTAGAATACAGTATATACAGGACTAGTTGAATAGGATGGCCTTGACTAGAACACAGGACTAGTTGAATAGGATGGCCTTGACTAGAATACAGTATATACAGGACTAGTTGAATAGGATGGACTTGACTAGAATATAGTATATACAGGACTAGTTGAATAGGATGGCCTTGACTAGAACACAGGACTAGTTGAATAGGATGGCCTTGACTAGAATACAGTATATACAGGACTAGTTGAATAGGATGGCCTTGACTAGAATACAGTATATACAGGACTAGTTGAATAGGATGGCCTTGACTAGAATACAGTATATACAGGACTAGTTGAATAGGATGGCCTTGACTAGAATACAGTATATACAGGACTAGTTGAATAGGATGGCCTTGACTAGAATACAGTATATATAGGACTAGTTGAATAGGACGGCCTTGACTAGAATACAGTATATACAGGACTAGTTGAATAGGATGGCCTTGACTAGAATACAGTATATACAGGACTAGTTGAATAGGATGGCCTTGACTAGAATACAGTATATACAGGACTAGTTGAATAGGATGGCCTTGACTAGAATACAGTATATACAGGACTAGTTGAATAGGATGGACTAGAATACAGTATATACAGGACTAGTTGAATAGGATGGCCTTGACTAGAATACAGTATATACAGGACTAGTTGAATAGGATGGCCTTGACTAGAATACAGTATATACAGGACTAGTTGAATAGGATGGCCTTGACTAGAATACAGTATATACAGGACTAGTTGAATAGGATGGCCTTGACTAGAATACAGTATATACAGGACTAGTTGAATAGGATGGCCTTGACTAGAATACAGTATATACAGGACTAGTTGAATAGGATGGCCTTGACTAGAATACAGTATATACAGGACTAGTTGAATAGGATGGCCTTGACTAGAATACAGTATATACAGGACTAGTTGAATAGGATGGCCTTGACTAGAATACAGTATATACAGGACTAGTTGAATAGGATGGCCTTGACTAGAATACAGTATATACAGGACTAGTTGAATAGGATGGACTTGACTAGAATACAGTATATACAGGACTAGTTGAATAGGACGGCCTTGACTAGAATACAGTATATACAGGACTAGTTGAATAGGATGGACTTGACTAGAATACAGTATATACAGGACTAGTTGAATAGGATGGCCTTGACTAGAATACAGTATATACAGGACTAGTTGAATAGGACGGCCTTGACTAGAATACAGTATATACAGGACTAGTTGAATAGGACGGCCTTGACTAGAATACAGTATATACATATGAAGTGGGTAAAACAGTATGTAAACATTATTAAAGTGACCAGTGTTCCATGTCTATGTACAAAGGACAGCAGTCTCTAAGGTGCATGGTAGCGCAACCGGGTGGTAGTCAGCTAGTGACAAGTTCAGGGCAGGGTACTGGGTGGAGGCCGGCTAGTGATGGCTATATAACAGTTTGATGGCCTTGAGAGAGAAGCTGTACTGACCTCGTCTTCTGGATGATAGTGGTGTGAACAGGCCGTGGCTCGGGTGGTTGATGAACGTGATGATCTTTTTGGCCAACCTGTGACATTGGGTGCTGTCAGTGTCTTGGAGGGCAGGCATTGTGCCCCGGTGATGCATTGGGCAGACCGCACCACCCTCTGGAGAGCCCTGAAGTTGTGAATGGTGCAGTTACCATACCAGGCGGTGATTCAGCCAGACAGGATGCTCTCAATGGTGCATCTGTAAAAGTTTGTGGGTCTTAGGGGCCAAGCTGAATTTCTTCAGCCTCCTGAGGTTGAAGAGGTGCTGTTCAGTCTTCTTCACCACACTGTCTGTGTGGATGGAAATCTTGCTTGTTTGTAGGTGACCAAATACTTATTTTCCACCATAATTTGCAAATAAATTCATAAAAAATCCTACAATGTGATTTTCTGGATTTTTTTCCCCTCATTTTGTCTGTCATAGTTGAAGTGTACCTATGATGAAAATTACAGGCCCATTTTTAAGTGGGAGAGCTTGCACAATTGGTGGCTGACTAAATACTTTTTTGCCCCACTGTATATATACCACTTCCATATGAAAAATCTGCCAAAGTGATTGAAAATGTTGTGGAAAGTAGTGATCAGTGATGCCCTTCAGGAGAAATGCGATATTACAAGTATGCACCAATCAATCAGAGATTCAGACTAAAGTAAGAAAATGTTTGGTCTAATGATATTCTATGTACAATACTTCCTGTGGTCACCAGGACAAAGCTAGTCCGTCCCCCTCCACCCTGCCGGAGTCCCCTGGTCACAACTCTCCTGGTAGCGCCTTACTGCTGGATCTGAAGAGGGTGTCTGTGTGGCTGGTCGACTGCAGGAAAACACCAGGGCAGAGTGGAACTGTGAGAGAAGGACAGGAGGAGGGAGATTTGATTTCATCAAGTAAGAACAATGGGGGGGGGTGGATGAGACCACAATCTGCTTCTGCAACTTCTGTTAATTCATTCATAAACAGTAAACACTCAGTGGCCAGTAAATTATCGATCGTTTTGTGAATGGAGGGGGTGTACCTAATAAACTGACCAATGAGTGTATATTGATGATAAAGACAGCAGGTTGTCTAGTAGTTAAAAGCATTGGGCCACTAATCGAAAAGTTGCTTGTTAAAATCTCTGAGCCAACTAGGTAAAAAATCTGTCTGTGTGCCCTTGAAAGGTACAAAACCCTAAATGCTCCTGTAAAGTCGCTCTAGAGAAAAGCGTCTGCTAAATAACAAAAATAAAGTGTTTATGGACCCATATTTCCAAAACCTATTATTCAGTGTCTTTGTTTCACAGGTGACACCCCTAACTGTCGTTCTCTCAGTGGGAGGAGCTTATCTGGAGGGCCTCAACAACATGTTACTGACGTGACAGAGAAGAGTCTCTCCAGATCAGAACACCTCAAGAAACACCAGCAGAGATGTAGAGGGAAGAAACCTCACCACTACTGCTCTGACTGTGGGAAGAGTTTCACTAGCAGGAGTGGCTTCATTATGCACCAGCGGATTCACACCCGAGAGAAACCGTACTGCTGCTCTCAGTGTGGGAAGAGTTTCACCTGTGCAGGAGGTCTTAAAGTACACCAAAGAATCCATACTGGAGAGAAGCCTTACAGCTGCCCAGAATGTGGGAAGTGTTTTACTGCTTCTAACGCCTTCAAATATCATTTGCGAATTCATACAGGGGAGCGGCCTTACCCCTGCCTTGATTGTGGAAAGAGCTTCAACCAGTCATGCAACCTGACGACACACAAGCTAACACACACTGGAGTGAAGCCTTATAGCTGTGATCAGTGTGGGAAGAGCTTCAATCAGGCAGTCCACCTGACCACACACAAGCTAGCACACTCTGGAGTGAAGCCTTACAGCTGTGATCAGTGTGGGAAGAGCTTTGCTGTAGCTTCCACCCTGAATAGACACCAGGTAACACACACAGGAGTTAAGCCTTATAGCTGTGATCACTGTGGGAAGAGCTTCTCTGTAGTTTCCTCCCTGATTAGACACCAGGCAACACACACTGGAGAGAGAACTTATGTCTGTCTATGTGGGAAGAGCTTTGCTCTAGCTTCCACCCTGACTACACACCAGCGAACACACACTGGAGAGAAACCTTATAGCTGTGATCAGTGTGGAAAGAGCTTTGCTGTATCAGAAAAACTAACTATTCACCAGCGAACACACACAGGAGAAAAGCCTTATAGCTGTGATCAGTGTGGGAAGAGCTTCAGTCAATCAGTACACCTGAATACACACCAGCGAACACACACAGGAGAGAATCCTTATAGCTGTGATCAGTGTGGGAAGTGCTTCAGTCAATCAGTACACCTGAATTCACACCAGCGAACACACACAGGAGAGAAACCTTACAGCTGTGAGCATTGTGGAAAGAGTTTCAGTCAATCAGGGACCCTAAATTCACACCAGCGAACACACACTGGAGAGAAACCCTATGTCTGTTTTTGTGGGAAGAGCTTTGCTCATTTAGAGCCAATGAAAAAACACCAGAAAACTAAAACGTGCCGTATTTCCTCTCCCTCCTATCTGTCACCGGTTCCAGATCCATAAATAAAGGATCAATAGAAAACATATATTGAACAGTCATATCCATCTCCCATTAAACAGTTGCTTTAGTCTAATCACCATGGTAACCTCTGTGCAGCATAATATGCAGCTCTGATCTGTCTGAACCTGTGATTGATTAAAATGATCAATAATACATTGGATAATAATATCCATGAGGTTCAGGTAATAACTATGCATACTGTCTCTTGTAACAATGGTTAATGTAATAACTTTTAGATTTATGTAATAAAACTGGTAAATGTAATGTCTTGTTGGTTAATATGATAACATGTTGAATTGTAGTAATAAATTACTCCATTTAATGTAATAAGTTACATTATGTGAGTAACAACTTTTTTTAATGAGTAATGTAATAATTTCAACCGATCATGTAATAACACCTAAACCAATGTTTTATGTGCTACTTCACTAATGTTAATGCACATACCACCCTCCACCAATTACAAACCTATGCACCTGTACTCACACACAAACACACACTCTTGTATTTGTCACATACACATGTTTAGCAGATGTTATTGCGGGTGTAGAAATGCTTGTGTTCCTAGCTCCAACAGTGCAGTAATATCTAACAAAATACAACGATACTCACAAATACAAAAGTAAAATAATGGAATTCTTAAAATGTACACACATATACATTCATACACACACATTGATCAAAAAATAATCTGAATGAATCTGCAGGCCTTATAGTCAATGAGCCAGGGTGCTCGGTGGGGCTCACCTCGGGTTGAACATGTCTCATAGGGTTTTTTTGAAGGGCCATGTCCCTGGAGTTGAACATGTATTCTATCACAGCAGCAATGGTAGCTTTCTGTGTGTTTATCACTATTTCTATTCATCCCTCCATCCCTTTCAGTTTTCCCATAGGGTAAAACCCCTATGACAACGTCAGCATACAGTACATCAGGTTATTACTCATGTTTACCCTTTAATCATATATCATTGGAAATATTAGATTCATAGCTGTCCATCAGACACATCTTCAGAATGTTCAGATTGACAGAAATGTGATATTTGACCTCTAGTATACATATCAAAATGAGCTGTCATAGCTTTTAAAACAAAATTATACATTTAAACTTTGTTTGACAATTGATTCTGAAACGTCATAAATTACCTTTCAAAAGTGTCCAGGCCTCGGGCAGGGAGAACCCCACGCCTCAGAGGACTCTGTTGTCAACGTCAGAAGACTAAGAGTGAAAAATATGTTCAGACAGAAACATAAAATAGACAAACATACTTTGATAATGTAATGTGTTGTCAGTTGGATGAAACAGGACCAAAATACATTAGGAAAAGGAGAAGATCATTGAAGAAAATTAAAAAGAGTAAGGGATCAAGTATGGACCGTTGCCAGAAGAATGTGACTCTGACTCCAATATGATGTTAATGCTACAAGCCCATAATTGTATCAATGAATCTAACCAAGAGGCAAGTGTCTAGGTTTACCGTTATGCATTCATTAAAAGACTAAGGGACAACAGCTAATATCTTGCAATCAATGACCTTTTTAAAATGGACAATTCTGTGACCTGTCATGGGCAAGATTTGAAATGACAATACCTAGCAAAGGTTAGCAAAGGTGTCAGCTGGAGATGATGTGCAGGAGCTTTTAAGGGTTTGTAGTTTTGCATGATGTCTACTTTTATCCTAATTAGCGTTTGCGAAATTTGAGTGTAAATAGAGACGATTATATTGATAAAAGTCACCTTGTCCGAGAGAGATTGAAATGATTCTCAAAATGTCATGACCAATTGGTTTTAAGAGTATTATGACTCATCCACTGTGGGGCTCTATAGAGAGAAATAGTAATGGCACCTTTCTATAGGCACTAATTTTGCCATGGTTCGCTGGACAAAGACTATGGGGAAAATGAATGGCGGTTTTGGATAAATGCTGAAAATAAGGACTGTTGTAAACACAGGTTTAGGAGATCTTGTTCGTTTTGTTCATCAATCTTTATTAGCTAATGTCAATTATGCAATAAAAAAAAGCATTTACATCACATAAAGGCTTCATTATTAATAAAGGTAATATTAACTGACTGCTATTATCTCATAGAACAAACGTATAAGATCTCCTTAGCCTGTGCTGACCTTATTTTTCCTATTAGGATGGCTGAACGAGCCAAAGGTAACTCATTTCATTGTTATAATTCTACAAGCTGGCGAGATCTGAAGCTCTGTTTAGCTCAACATTGACATGATTGGTTGACGGTAAGTGGGGGCGGTACTTCCTGTATAAACACAAACGTCGTCTCTTGACTACTTCCTTCCAGCAGTGATGAGTATTCTACAATGTTTGTACAATTCATCGTTGTCAAAGCCATGCTTAATTAATCCGTTAAAAGAGCAAGGAACAGTATGCAGTGCGACACAAAAAAATAAAAGAAAAAACAACACCAACAATCATTTTTGGGCGTTCATAGCCGTGGTTGTCAACTGTACCGCAGGTGTAGAATGTAAAACACAGTGGATAGATGTTGTGATGGCAGCTGTTGAGAAGTACTTGCGTGTACAATATTTTACTGCAGAGTTATAATGTGTTTTGAACGATAATATCCTGTCCTCCCAGGCTGCTGGCCTGGTGTTGAATCAGAGGGCCAAAGTAGTGGAATAATGGGTGTAGGGTTAGTTGGTTTTTCACAAAGTGCAATGAATTAATACTACAGAATAGTAGACTGATACACAGCCAATACACTTGCTGGAGGTATGACCCGATAATTGTTTATGGCGGACCGCCATAATACCAAAGAAGAAGAAGACCACTTCCTTCTCAACTGCTTCGAGGCTGCTCGGTGAAACGGAAGTATAAGTACATTGACAACTGCGGAGATTGCATTGCCTTTAAGTGCTGCATGACAACTGCAGACTTCGGATTGAACATACTTTGGGTTTTACTGGTTCGCTGCACGGACAGCGCAGCGGTAATCAGTCTGGTATTATATAGGCTTCCCTTACTGGGCCTCAGACAATTAAAACTATCTGGACTCCCGAAGAGGACGTTGTTCCAACAGACTCGTATAGAGTTAGACGATAACAGACAGCATGATTCTTGGTGAATAGGGTTTTGAACGTTTTCCTGACTTTAATAGATCAGGTAAGATCTTATCCAGGATCTTTCTGAAGTTAGGTTAGCCTACATCAGACATTTTATTGTCACAAATTAAATCTAGTTTTAATATTTAAAAGGACGTTTGATGGCTCTGGTATAGCTGTTCTTTATCTGAACGCTGTAACAAAGAAAGTAACTATAGTGGGGGCTAGCTACAGATTTACTGTCACGTTTTTTTTATTTGAAGAAATGTTGAAGAAAAAATAGCTTCAACGATGGATCGGGTAAGTTTAGTTTTATTTTACAGTATGCTTACTGTGGTGTATAACATGTCTAGGCCTATTTTCGTCATCTTTGATCATCCATTTACATTTGAACAGCTGGACAAATTAAACTGATGGTAATTAAAAACTTGGGATATTTTATTGTTTGCTCTAACCTGTTCGTTCATATGCCTTGACACAGCCGTGACAAGAAGACAGTGGCAGAATAAATTCAACCACACCTTTTTGTGTAATCATAAAACCGGAGTGCAACGTCTTTCCGGTGAAGTTAACCAAATATGTTCCATGTAACTAACAGTTACATGACCTACAGAATGGTCAAGCAAGTGAATGTTTCGGATGCTTTCAGACTACTCAACAACTATTGAATTATTGTTAACGCAAAGAAATCAGGCGCTGCCTCCACTATTCAAGCACCATTTCAACATAATCTAATCATTCAATCAAATGTATTTATAAAGCCTTTTTTACATCAGCCGATGTCACAAAGTGCTGTACAGAAACCCAGCCTAAAACCCCAAACCGCAATTAATGCAGATGTAGAAGCACGGTGGCTAGAAAACACTCTCTAGAAAGGCAGGAACCTAGGTAGAAACCTAGAGAGGAACCAGGCTCTGAGGGGTGGCCAGTCCTCTTCTGGCTGTGCCAGGTGGAGATTATAACAGTACATGGCCAAGATGTTCAAATGTTTATAGATGACCAGCAGGGACAAATAATAATAATCACAGTGGTTGTAGCGGGTGCAACAGGTCAAGCACCTCAGGTGTAAATGAGAGAGAGAGAGAGACCTGAGGCATGGTCTTAGGGCAGAGAGAATTTAAATTCACACGGGATAAAACAGAAGAAATACTCCAGATCTAACAAACTGACTCTTAGCCCCCTGACACATATACTGTTGCAGCATAAATACTGGAGTCTGAGATAGGAGGGGTCGGGAGACACTGTGACCCCATCCGACGATACCCCCAGACAGGGCCAAACAGGCAGAATTTAACCCCACCCACTTTACCAAAGCACAGCCCCCACACCACTAGATGGCTATCTTCCGCCACCATCCTACTACTCTGAGACAAGGCCTTGTATAGCCCACGAAGATCTCCCCCACAGCGTGAACCCGAGGGGGGCGCCAACCCGGACAGGAAGATCACATCAGTGACTCAATCCACTCAAGTGACGCACCCCTCCTAGGGAAGGCATGGAAGAACACCAATAAGCCAGTGACTCAGGTAATAGGGTTAGAGGCAGAGAATCCCAGTGGAAAGGGGAACTGGCCAGGCAGAGACAGCAAGGGCGATTCGTCGCTCCTTTCTGTTCACCTTCACACCCCTGGGCCAGACTACACTCAATCATATGACCCACTGAAGAGATGAGTCTTCAGTAAAGACTTAAAAGGTCATGACCGAGTCTGCGTCTCTCACATGGGTAGGCAGACCATTCCATAAAAATGTAGCTCTTTTGGAGAAAGCCCTGCCTCCAGCTGTTTGCTTAGAAATTCTTGGGACACTAAGGAGGCCTGCGTCTTGTGACCGGAGCGTACATGTAGGTATGTACGGCAGGACGAATTCGGAAAGATGGATAGGAGCAAGCCCATGTAATACTTTGTAGGTTAGCAGTAAAACCTTGAAATCAGCCCTTGCCTTAGCAGGAAGCCAGTGTGGAGGCTAGCACTGGAGTAATATGATCACATCTTTTGGTTCTAGTCAAGATTCTAGCAGCCGTGTTTAGCACTAACCGAAGTTTATTTAGTGCTTTATCCGGGTAGCCGGAAAGTAGAGCATTGCAGTAGTCTAATCTAGAAGTGACAAAAGCATGGATACATTTTTCTGCATCATTTTTGGACAGAAAGTTTCAGATTTTGTGCGATGTTACGTAGATGGAAAAAAAGCTGTCCTTGAAACAGTCTTGATATTTTTTCTAATCACCTATACTTAGTCTACTACAGTGACAACTAAAGTATACAAACAATCAGGAGCGCAACTTTCACTGGGGGCGGGGTGACATGACCCCCCCCCATTCTGAAATTGCTTTTTTGTCCCCCCCCCCCACACCCCCACCCCCACACTCTTATACCCACTGCTATCAGCTACCTGTGGTGTAGCTGTGGAGCCAGGCTAGTAACCATCACCCTCTGTCTTCTTCCTGTGGTGTAGCTGCTGAGCCAGGCTAGTAACCATCACCCTCTGCCTTCTTCCTGTGGTGTAGCTGCTGAGCCAGGCTAGTAACCATCACCCTCTGCATTCTTCCTGTTGTGTAGCTGTGTAGCCAGGCTAGTAACCATCACCCTCTGCCTTCTTCCTGTGGTGTAGCTGCTGAGCCAGGCTAGTAACCATCACCCTCTGTCTTCTTCCTGTGGTGTAGCTGCTGAGCCAGGCTAGTAACCTTGGACACAGGTCAATGTCAAACAGATGTTGCAGGAGCTTTGTGTGATCTACTCGATCAAAGGCTTTTGGACATATCAGCAAGTAACACCCTCACCATTGTTGGTATGTTTGGAGTCTGTAGTTGTCAGCCAGGAGTGTGTGGCTTTCACAAGGGCGGTAGTATCGCTGGAGTTTGGGAGGTAGGCATACTGATTAGTGCACTCAGATAAAACTGTTGGCTTGAGTTTTCTTTTAATGAAGGATTTTTCCAAGGCATGACGTTAGAGAGATGGGCCTCCAGTCACTCGTTGTACATGGGTTTGACACTTTAGGTATAGGACATCCTGATCACATGGACAGTGTTGATGAGATACACTGTGTTCTACCGAAGTGTTTTCTCATTTGCCCATGGTGGATGATTAGAGTAGTCCCACGAACAGAGTTGAAAATGAGCTGGGGAGTCGTTTAGGACGGAGCTGAAGCCACATACACTCAAATTCCTCTTTCTCCTGGTCAGTTCTTCTTTTTGCCTGCATACTGTGGTTCCCATACATAGCCACACCCCCTCCTCTCATCATCTCCTCTCTGGACCTGTCATTTCTGAACAGCTGATAGTTGTATATGAAAAGAGATTAATCTGGGATATTTTCGTGGGCCCAAGTTTAAGTGACGCATCCAATGTCTGCATTTACTGCAATGAAGAAGCAGATCAAATTCATCCACTTTGTTCATCAATGATCTTGAATTACAAACCAGCACATTCGGGGTCCTTGGGGCATCCTGGGACGTATTTGTGACGTCACATAATTCAGTTAGAATATAGTCCATCTCACCCTGCTTCTTACGCGCATTATCCCGAGGCACTAAAGTTTGTCTCGGATATGTGGTGCCAGTGGAGGTGCATATTTTTTGTAAATCCGTAGAAAATGTGATGAGTATTCAACAACGTTTGTACAATTCATCGTTGTCAAAACCATGCTTAATTCGTTAAAAGAGCAAGGAACAGTATGCAGTGTGACACAAAACAATGAAAAAACAACACCAACAAGCATCTCAAACATTGTAACACGTTACTCTCGAGCAGCTGCCTGGAAGCGCCACAGCATTGAACTACATTAACTACATCAGATCAAAACAAAATATGCTAGCTAGCTACTCCATAGTCCAAGCTGCGGTAAACGCTAGCTAGCTACTTTATAGTCCAAGCTACGGTAAACGCTAGCTAGCTACTCCATAGTCCAAGCTGCGGTAAACGCTAGCTAGCTACTCCATAGTCCAAGCTACTGTAAACGCTAGCCATATTTCACTGTCAGACAGGACACAACTCAAACTAGCTGAGAAAACAAAACAAATCAGATTGTATTGGTCCATACACATACTTAGCATATCTTATTGAGGGTGTAGCGAATTGATTGTTCCTAGTTCCAACAGGGCAGTAATGTCTAACAATAAAAGAATGGAATTCAGAAATATATAAATATTAGTCCAGAGTATAAATACAGTACATTCATAAGTATGTGGACACCCCTTCAAATGATTGGATTTGGCTATTTCAGCCACAACCGTTGCTGACGGGTGTATAAAATTGAGCACACAGCCATGCAACCTCCATAGACACACATTGGCAGTAGAATGGCCTTACTGAAGAGATCAGTGACTTTCAACATGGTAACATGCCACCTTTCCAACAAGTCAGTATGTCAAATTTCTGCCCTGCTAGCGATTTCCCCAGTCAACTGTAAGTGGTGTTATTGTGAAGTAGAAATGTCTAGGAGCAACAACAGCTCAATTGAGAAGTGGTAAACCACACACAAGATCACAGAACGGGACCACCGAGTACTGAAGCACGTAGCGCATAACAATTGTCTGTCCTCAGTTGCCACACTCCCAACCTAGTTCCAAACTGCCTCTAGACGCAACGTCAGCACAATAACTGTTCGTCTGGAGTTTCATGAAAATGGCTTTCCATAGCTGAGCAGCTGCACACAAGCCTAAGGTCACTATGCGCAATGCCAAGCGTCGGCTGGAGTGGTGTAAGGCTCACCGCCCGAACGACAAATCTGGGTTTGGCAGATGCCAGGAAAAGCTACCTGCTCCAATGCATAGTGCCAACTGTAAAGTTTTGGTGGAGGAGGAATACTTGTCTGGGGATGTTTTTCATGGTTCAGGGCTAGGTCCCTTAGTTCCAGTGAAAGGAATTCTTAACGCTACAGCATGCAATGACATTTTAGACGATTCTGTGCTTCCAACTTTGTGTTAAGTTTGGGGAACGCCCTTTCCTGTTTCAGCATGACAATGCCCCGTGCACAAAGCCAGGTCCATACAGGAATAGTTTGTTGAGATTGGTGTGGAAGAACTTGACTGGCCTGCACAGAGACTCCTGACCTCAACCCCCATCGAACACCTTTGGGATGAATTGGAACGCAGACCGCAAGCCAGGCCTAATTGCCCAACATCAGTGCCCAACCTCACTAATGCACTTGTGGCTGAATTGAAGCAAGTTCCCGCAGCAATGTTCCAACATCTAGTGGAAAGACTTCCCGGAAGTGGAGGCTGTATAGCAGCAAATGGGAGACCAACTCCATATTAATGCTCATGATTTTGGAAGGAGATGTTCAACGAGCACGTGCCCACAGACTTTTGGTCATGTAGTGTATGTGATGGGATTCTCGTGGAAATTCAACACAGGGACACTCGAATTCAATCTTAAATGAATTAAGTTTTTATCAGCATGCTGGTGAGGTCAAACTTAGAAGTATAAAGTACCGTTCTGAAGGTATCTCCCTCAGGGAAGTCCCATTAGATATCTTATATTACTGGTTACAGACACGTTACATAGTCATAGTTCATAGGGTTGGTTCCAGCACGTGTCTGGCACCTCCTCCTGTCCTAACTTATAGAACATATTCTGGCCGTTCTGCCAGATGGTCCTAAGGAGAGGGTCATGCCAAATCTGTGCTTATCAACAGTGCCAAACTAACAACTCTGCCATTAGACAGGCTTGATTGTATTTATAGCTCTGATCTGGATGGTGGACTAGCCCTGTGTTGGATAATTGTCAACGGCCCTTCCAATGGAGGGGTGCTTGGGGTGGGGGAGGAGCTAATGCCCCCCAAACCCTGGTTATATAAATGTATAGGATGCATAACTCTGCAATGCTTTAGGCTAGAAACAGGCTGTTAAAGGCACCAGAAAGACGTGGCTCTATCGTACATGGGGATAACTGTTTACATTCATTTAATTCAGGGTGGAAGGTAAAACCAAATAATTGATGAAGTTGGCTCTAAATACTACATCATAATGAGCAGCAGTAGTTCAGGTGTTTTGCTTTTTCCTCTGGTTATTATGACGAATAACGATTTTGCAGGTGTTGGTGTTCCCCGACTTTTTGGAGAGGGAAGGGTGGAGCTCTTCATTCTAGCATCTGTTAAGCTCTCATCCTAACACGTATGAACTCAGAACTAAATCGTGCGGCTGACCAATTACGTGAGACATTAGTTCTGGGGTGAAAGATGTGTTCAACTCCAATGAATACTCAAAGGTTCTGAACATAAGACAGAGGGGAATTACAAGTGTTATAAGTTTTTACATTAGTAAAAAAATATACCACTTCCATTTGAGAAATGTCCCAAAGTGATTTGAAAACTGTACATTTGTGGAAAGTAGTGAACAGTTACACACTTCAGGAGAAAGGAGGTATTTATAAGGATGCACCAATCAGAGATTTAGACTAATCAAATGTTTGGTCTAATGATATTCTATGTACAATACTTCCTGTGGTCACCAGGACAGAGCTAGTCCGTCCCCCTCCACCCTGCCGGAGTCCCCAGGTCACAACTCTCCTGGTAGCTTCTTACTGCTGGATCTGAAGAGGGTGTTTGTGCGGCTGGTCGACTGCAGGAAAACAACAGGGCAGAGTCGAACTGTGAGAGAAGGACACGAGGATGGAGATTTGATTTCATCAAGTAAGAACAATGGGGTGTGTGGCTGAGACCACAATCTGCTTCTGCAACTTCTGTTTATTGATTTATAAACAGTAAAACGCTCAGGGGCTAGTTATTTGTCAATAGAATTTCATGAATGGAGGGTACCTAATAAACTGGGTGTATATTGATGATAACAGAGGCAGGTAGTCTTGTGTTTTAAGAGCGTTGGGCCACAAATTGAAAGGTTGCTTGTTTGGATCTCTGAGCCGACTTGGTAGAAAATCTGTCTGTGCCCTTGAGCAAGATACTAAACCCTAATTGCTCCTGTAAATCACTCTGGATAACATTGTCTGCTAAATAACACTCTAAATAATTTTTATAGTGTTTGTTTATGGACCCATGTTTCCAAAACCTAGTTATTCAATGTCTTTGTTTCACAGGGGACACCCCTAACCGTCGTTCTCTCAGTGGCAGGTGCTTATCTTCTGGGGATCCTCAACCACATGTTGCTGACGAGACAGCGAAGTGTCTTTCCAGATCAGAACATCTCAAGAAACATCAGCAGAGGCGTACAGGGAAGAAACCTCACCACTGCTGCTCTGACTGTGGGAAGAGTTTCACAAACCGGAGTGACTTCATTATTCACCAGCGGATTCACACCGGAGAAAAACCGTACTGCTGCTCACAGTGTGGGAAGAGCTTCGCTGCTTCTAACACCTTAAAATCTCATCTGAGAACTCATACAGGGGAGAAGCCTTACCCCTGCCTTGATTGTGGGAAAAACTTTTCATATTTGGGAGCCCTAAACATACACAAGCTAACACACACTGGAGTGAAGCCTTATAGCTGTGATCAATGTGGGAAGAGCTATGCTGTATCAGATGCCCTAACTATACACCAGTGCATACACACAGGAGAGAAATCTTATATCTGTGATCAGTGTGGGAAGGGCTTCAGTCAATCAGGGCCCCTAAATTCACACCAGCGTGTACACACTGGAGAGAAACCTTATAGCTGTGATCAGTGTGGGAAGAACTTTGCTCTAGCTTCCTCCCTGACTAGACACCATCGAACACACACTGGAGAGAGACCTTATGTCTGTCTATGTGGGAAGAGCTTTGCTCTAGCTTCCACCCTGAATACACACCAGCTAACACACACTGGAGAGAAGCCTTTTAGATGTGATAAGTGTGGGAAGAGCTTTGCTATAGCTTCCTCCCTGACTAGACACCATCGAACACACACTAGAGAGAAACCTTTTACCTGTGTTAAGTGTGGGAAGAGCTTCAGTCAATCAGGGACACTAAATTCACACCAGCGAACACACACTGGAGAGAAACCTTATAGATGTGCTCAGTGTGGCAAGAGCTTTGCTCAATCAGTACACCTGAATATACACCAGAGACAACACACAGGAGAGAAACCTTTTAGCTGTGATCAGTGTGGGAAGAGCTTTGCTGTGTCAGAAAAACTTACTATACACCAGCGCATACACACAGGAGAGAAGCCTTATAGGTGTGATCAGTGTGGGAAGAGCTTCAGTCAATCAGGGACCCTAAATTCACACCAGCGAACACACACTGGAGTGAAACCCTATGTTTGTCTATGTAGGAAGCGCTTTGCTTATTTAGGGCAATTGAAAAAACACCAGAAAACTAAAATGTGCCGTATTTCCTCTCCCTCCTATCTGTCACCGGTTCCAGTACACTAAATAAAGGATCAATAGGAAATATCTAGTGAACAGTCATATCCATCTCCCATTCTTAAACAGTTGATTTAGTCTGATCACCATGGTAACCTCTATGGAGCATAATATGCAGCTCTGATCTAGCATCAGGTCTCCCCTGTGTCTTTGTAATATCACACATTGATCTAAATGGATAAATGTTCTCATAGGAAATGTTATAGTGAACCTGTGAGGATGTTGATAATTGTATCTTCTTTCATACACTGCCCTTTGGCATTTTTCCTATTTTGTTGTATTACAACTTGTAATTTAAATTGATTTTTATTTGGATTTCATGTAATGGGCATACACGAAATAGTCCAAATTGGTGAAGTGAAATGAAAAATATTACTTGTTTAAAAAAATTATAATAAATTAAACAAAAGTGGTGTGTGCTTATGTCTTCACCCCCTTTGTTATGAAGCCTCTAAATATGATCTGGTACAACCAATTACCTTCAGAAGTCACATAATTAGCTAAATGAAGTACACCTGTGTGCAATCTAAGTGTCTTTTATACAGGTAATGAGTTCAAACAGGTGCAGTTAATACATGTAATCAGTGGAGAACAGGGGGGGCTTCTTAAATTAAAACTGGTCTGTGAGAGCTGGAAATCTTACTAGTTGGTAGGTGATCAAATACTTATGTCAGGCAATAAAATGCTAAATAATTACTTAAAAATCATACAATGTGATTTTCTGGATTTTTGTTTTAGATTCCGTCTCTCACAGTTGAAGTGCACCTATGATAAAAAGTTACAGACCTCTACATGCTTTATAAGTAGGAAAACCTGCAAAATCGGCAGTGTATCAAATACTTGTTCTCCCCACTGTATATATATATATACACACCTTTTCTGAAAGGCCCCAGAGTCTGCAACACCACTAAGCAAGGGGCACCACCAAACAAGCAGCACTATGAAGATCAAGGAGCTCTCCAAACAGGTCCGGGACGAAGTTGTGGAGAAGTACAGATCAGGGTTGAGTTATAAAAATTATATCTGAAACTTTGAACATCCAACGGAGCACCAGTAAATCCATAAAAAATGGAAATGGCCCTAAGCATACTGCTAAAGCAACACTCGAGTGGTTTAAGGGGGAAACATTTAAATGTCTTGGAATGGCCTAGTCAAAGCCCAGACCGCAATCCAATTGAGAATCTGTGGTATGACTTAAAGATTGATGTATACCAGTGGAATCCAACCAACTTGAAGGAGCTGGAGCAGTTTTGCCTTGAAGAATGGGCAAAAATAGAGACACCCCAAGAGACTTGCAGCTGTAATTGCTGCAAAAAAGGGGGGGGATAATGTAGAATAATGTTTCAACAATAGGTACATATTCATGTATTCAATTAATCAATACATTCAATCCATTATCTTATAAACAAGAAGTTATCACTTAAATGGTGTATTTTATATATCTGTATTGATTAAAATTATCCTAAATCTAATCCATAATATATTGGATAATTTCCAAGGAGTTCAAGGTAATAACTATGCATACTGTCTTGTAAAAACGGTAAATGTAATAGATTTATAATGTAATAAAACTGGTATATGTAATATCTTGTTGGTTAATATGATAAAATGTTGAATTGTTATAGTAATAACTTTTTCAATTTAATGTAATAAGTTACTTTATCAGTCAGGTGAGTAACGTAATAACTTAAACCGATCATGTAATAACACCTAAACCAATGTTTTATGTTACTACACTAATGTTAATGCACATACCACCCTCCACCAATTACAAACCTACACACACAATCCTATGCCCTTGTACTTGTACACAAACACACACTCTAATCATTGGTCACATACACATATTTAGCAGATGTTATTGCGGGTGTAGAAATGCTTGTGTTCCTAGCTCCAACAGTGCAGTAATATCTAACAATACACATCTAAAAGTAAAAGATTAGAATTCTTGAAATATACACACCTGTACAATCGATATATATATACACACAGACACATTGATCAAAAATAAACTTAATGAATCTGTAGACCTTATAGTCAATGAGCCAGGGTGCTCGGTTGTCTCACTTGGGGTGAAAATGTCTCAGTGATTTTTTTTGTCCTTGGAGTTGAAAATGTGTTCTATCATACACATCAGAATGACCTGTTATTTATTTTAAAAGAAAATTATACATTTGTAACTTGTTTTGACAAGTAGTTCTGAAACATCATAAAAATGACCTTGAAAAAGTGACCAGGCTTCGTGTGGGGAGCCCCCCGACCGTACCCCCACCCCATCATGTGCTACCACCTCCACCCTGATCACCACTTCTCGGAGAAGTCATTACACGCCTCAGAGGACTTTTCAGATAGAAACATAAAATAGACAAACATACTTTGATAGTGTCATGTATTTATCAGATGGATGAAACAGGACCAAAATACACATTAGGAAAATGTGAAGATCATTGAAGCAAATTAAAAAGAGTAAGGGATCAAGTATGGACCGTTGCCAGAAGAATGTGAAGAGTGAAGAACATTTAGACTCTGACTCCAATATTACATGAACGCTAAAGACCCATAATTGTATCAATGAATCTGGTCAAGGTAGAGAGCCTTGAGTCACCACTCAGAATACTATAATATGCAAGTGTCTAGGTTTACCATTATGCATTCATTAAAATACTAAGTGACAAGAGCTAATATCTTGAAATTCTGTTGTCAATTTGTTTACTGTAAAATAGCATTGTATCTGGTCAAACACAATTTTTTCTAAGGGTTGGTATAACAGCCTGATTGGTCGGCTATTTGAGCCAGTAAAGGGGCTTTACTCTTCTTGGGTAGCAGAATGACTTTAGCTTCTCTCCAGGCCTGAGGGCACACGCTCTCTAGTAGGGTTAAATTGAAGATGTGGCAAATAGGAGTGGCAATATCGTCTGCTATTATCCTCAGTAATTTTCCATCTAGATTGTCAGACCCCGGTGGCTTGTCATTGTTGAGAGGCAATAATTTATTCACTTCTTCCACACTGATTTTATGGAATTCTAAAGTACAATTCTTGTCTGTCATAATTTGGTCCGATATACTTGGATGTGTCGTGTCAGTGTTTGTTGCTGACATGTCATCCCTTAGTTTTCTTATCTTGCCAATGAAAAAGTAATTCAAGTGGTTTGCAATATCAGTGGGCTTTGTGATGAATGAGCCATCTCTATAAGCAAATCAAATCAAATGTTATGTGTCACATACACATGGTTAGCAGATGTTAATGCGAGTGTAGCGAAATGCTTGTGATACTGCATAGTTTCCTAGCAATGCAAAGCGAGGCAGCCATCTCTGTCGGCGCCGGAAGGTCTGTTGTAAACACAGGTTTAGATGTTATGCGTTTTGTTCTACAATCTGTATCAGCTAACATCACTTCTTGTGAATTTTAAAGTATTTATGTAATAAAAAAGCACAACAATTGCAAAGGCTTCATAATTCACAAGATTCATATTAACTGTCTGCTATTATCTCATAGAACAAAATGTACTGTATAAGATCTCCTTAGCCTGTGCTGACCTTATTTTTGGTGTTCCAAAATCTTCATTTTCCCCCATTAATTTTTCCCATTGGGATGGCTGAACGAGCCAAAGGTAACTAATGTCCGAGTTTCAAGCTGGCAAGCTTTAAAGCTCTGTATTAATCGACATTGACATGATTGGTTGACGGTAAGTGTATTGGTGCTTCCCGTATAAACACAAACTCCCTTCCTTGACAACTTCCTTCCAGCAGTGTGTATCAGGGAGATTCATAGATGTGAGAAGTGTGCAGGAGGACCTGAGAGAAAGGAATGTGTAGTATTGATGTAAAAAGTTGTGTGTATAAACTGTAGGGGTACACATGGTGCTGGAGATCAGATGTGTCCGGTGAGAGAAAGACAGGTTGAGGTTACCAGGATCACAGTAGTGCAGAAGGTGTTGTATGCTGAGGCAGTGAAGAAAGTAGTAGGGGAAGATGGGTCCAGGGTGAGGGATCCTGAGAGGATCCCTGTAATTAGGCCGAGGTCAATAGAGTGAGATGGGTCCAGGGTGAGGGATCCTGAGAGGGTCTCTGTAATTAGGCCGAGGTCAATAGAGAGTGACAGGAATAACATGCTTCAGTAAGTTTTGGCCAAGTTCATGGCCATGGTTGTCAACTGTACCACAGTAATAGAATGTAAAACACAGTGGATAGATGTTGTGGTGGCAGCTGTTGAGAAGTACTTGGGTGTATAATATTTTACTGCATATTTACAAGGTGTTTTGAAGGATAATATCCTGTCCTCCCACGATGCTGGCCTGGTGTTGAATTAGAGGGCCAAAGTAGTGGAATAATGATGAGGTTTTAATGGGTGTAGGGTTAGTTGGTTTTTCACAAAGTGTAATGAATTCATACTACAGAATAGTAGGCTGATACACAGCCAACACACTAGGTGGGGGCGTGCACCTATAGTCATTGTTTTGCGGACCGCCATAACACTAAAGAAGAAGAAGACCACTTCCTTCTCAACATCTCTGGATCTGGTCTGTAAAGCGGAAGAATTATAAATCAATCCAATTTTATTGGTCACATACTTGTGTTTAGCAGATGTTATAGCGGGTGTAGCGAAATGCTTGTAACACACTGACTACTTCGGAGGTTGCATTGCTGTAAATGCTGCATGGTTCGCAGCACGTATAGCTTGTAATTTGGTATTTTTTAGGCCACACCTCAGACAATTAAAACTATCTGGAATCTCGGAAGAGGACGTTGTTCCAACAGACTCTGGGGTAGAGGTAGACAACAGTATTTTTGGTGAATAGGGTGTTGGACGTTTTATTGACTTTAATAGATTCAAATCTTATCCAGGATCTTTCTGACGTAAGATTAGGCTACATCAGACATATTTGTCACAACGTAAGTCGAGTGTTGATATTTAAATTAACGTTTGTTCTGGTCCAGCTTTATCTGAACGCGGTAACAAAGAAAGTAACTAGTGTAGGCTAGCTACAGATTTACTGTCACGTTTTTTATTTGAAGAAACTTTGAAGAAAGAACGGCTTCAACGATGGATCGGGTAAGTTATGTCGACTTATTAACAGTTTTCCTACTGTGGTGTATAACATGTCTAGTTTAATCATCTTTGATCTTCCATATCCATTCGTTCCATTTGAACAGCTGGACAAAATACATGTAACGGATGTGAAACGGCTAGCTTAGTTAGCGGTGTGTGCGCTAAATAGCGTTTCAATTGGTGACGTCACTTGCTCTGAGACCTTGAAGTAGTAGTTCCCCTTGCTCTGCTAGGGCCGCGGCTTTTGTAGGTAACGATGCTTCGTGGGTGTGGTTCGCGCCCGGGTATGGGCGAGGGAACGGTCTAAAGTTATACTGTTTCATAAACAATGGTGGTAATAAACACGTGGGATATTTTGTCCTTCAGCAAAGTAGCCTACTAGCCTAAAGCACACAGATTGACAAGACAATGCGCAAGGAGCAGGTAAAGTCAGAACCATGGAGAAATAATGAGGGCAAAGCTACAACTTGCAGTAGCGGTGTGTAGGTAAAAATGACCAGGGAAGAAAGCCAGAAAAAGCCATTTTACATGTTGTGATACTTGCGTTGTTATAACGTGTTAGTTCATATGCCTTGACTCAGCTGAGACAAGAAGACAGTGGCAGAATACATTCAACCACACCTTTGTTACATCATAAAACTAGAGAGCAACATCTGTCCTGTTAAGTTCACAAAAAATGTTGCATGTAACAGTTACATGACCTTCAGAATGGTCGAGCAAGTGAATGTTTTCTGAATACTAAACAACTATTGATTTAGAGTTACCGCAAGTCGAAAAGGAAACAGGTGCTTCCTCCACTATATCAATCTGGACACCACTGAAGTACATGAAATCAATTCCCAACACGACAGGAAAAGCAAGGTTCTTGGTTTGTAGGATAACCAAAGGAATCACATAGGAGCTGTTACACAGGCGGAACTCTACCTCACTCCATCCAAGTGGTCGTCTAGCCTCACCATCAGCCAGATAGAGTGGACCTTCTGTCCACGGCTTCAAGTTGTATTGTGGGTCTTTAACCTCCTTCCACAGTTTCTCATTGAGCAGTGTGTAGGATGACCCGGTATCCAAGATGGCTCTTCCTGTCCATGGGCCTATGGACAGGGGTAACACCAGTTCGTGCGGTATTAACTGAAAGGAAGGGGATGTCGATGGGGGGGCGTAGGCAGTGACTCTTGGGGTTTCAGCTCTGGTTAAAGCACCCAGAGTAGGATGGTGATTCCTGTGAAAATAGTTAGGTGTGTTGGCCTGTTGTGATTTGTGGTTTCTGGAAGGGTTTACTTGATACGGTCTTGGACATGTAGCTGAAGAATGTCCCTTTTGGCTACATCTCCAACAGAACACGAGAGGGGTCTTGGCTGGAGACTCTGGCTGTTGTTGATAGTCTGTCTTGGGTAACTGTTTGGGTGTCTGTTTCTTTCTCTGGTCATATTGCTGTTGGCATTCTCTGTCCTTCTCAAACTGCTGTCCCAAGCGAACCAGTCCATCGACAGTGGTGACTCGTTCTCGGAGTTGACTGGCTAGTAGTGGGTTGATGTTCTTCAAGATCAATTTAATTACCTCTTCCTCCTCAATGCCAGGTTTCCACCTTCTGCACAGGGAGTGGTAACCGTATGCAAAGTCACAGATACTCTGGTCTTGGCTGTTCAGAGGTGCCAGCTTGGCCCTCAGTGGTCTGAACTGAAGTGGACACCAGAGAAACTCTGTGTAAGGAGTTGTGCCTAATGGAGGCCATGTCCACAGACACGTCATCCAACATTTTAACACAATTAGAGAGTTCTGTCTGCAAGTGGTCTACAGTGTTAACCATGGGAGAAAAAAACAGAATTAACGTCCTTGAGGACCTCAGTGTGATGATGTTGCAGGCACCATTGGAGAGTGGCAGTGAGTTGGTTTCGTTGGTAGTCAAACTGCCTGTCCATGGCACCAGTCATTTCCCGTCTTCCACTCTCACTGAGCTCTGTCAGCATGTGGGTTAGAGTGCTCAGTGAGTTTCTGAATTCCATGGCACTCTGTTGTTGCTCTTCCCTCAGACATTGGAAATTATGGTGGATAAGAGTTTGGAGATGTTGTTGAGTCCGACGAATATCAAGGATGTCACCTTGAAGTTGTAAGACTACAACCTCTGGAGATAAACCAGACAATGGAGGAAGGTTGGGTGTCATTGGGAGGGCTAGCTCAGTACTTCCACACAGATCCATGTCAATAAGTGAGTAACTGGTTAGACCTCCTGTGGCCTGTGGTCCAGACCGAGCATTCAGATTCCTAGGGCTCTGGCCCAAATCAACTCCATTATCTCCATTCACATTATGATTTGTATTGTCAGCTTGATGGTCAGAATGGCCCTGTGTATTCCCATTGACAGGTATGACATGGATGAGCACATTATCTTGGGGTGAATCCATTGTTTTAATTCCACACAAAAGATTTGCTTTGGTTAGTTCTCAATGTTGAGCTGTCCCATCTGGGGTGCCATTTTTTTATGTAACGGTTTTGACTTGAGGTTATTATTTATAGGGGTGCCAGGTAGGTTGTGCCTACCAGAAAAAACATTGGTTTCTCCTTTTGGTTTGGGAGGGAATGAGTCCCATCTGGTCAGTCAAGTCTACACCAATACAAAGGACTTATGTAAAAGTCAGGATGGAAATAAACTTTTCATAAACCCTTAAAACATTGGAAAGAACTTCAAAAAACAACTATATTATTTTGCGTGGGTTGTATTAGCAACACTAATGATTACACACACACATATAATAATATCACAATGAGTTCTGGTTCCTCCAGAAATGTCCTGTACCTCAGGCCTAAAAAGAGTCCAGCCCGGTAAAGGAGTTCAGGGAACTCCCGTGACCTTAGTCACGCGATGTTTGTCCGTTCATTCAAGTGTAGCGTAAACCCAGTATTAATCATACAATCAATATAACAATTATTTTACCACAGAACTTTAAAGCGTATCAACTCTTACTAAGTCCTCAACTACAACTAACTACATAAATCATCACAGTATACCTCACATCAAAACAAATGAAATACCGTATACAAAAAGGTTGTGGTCAGTCAGACAATACAATCCGCCAACAGATCTCCAGCGGAGAAAGGCCACGAAAAACGGAGAGGTGTAGTCCACGGACACAAAGAGTGGATCCGATCCTGGGTAAACTCTATTAGGCTACAAAACACACGTTTAACGGCAACAAAACAACCGGAATAGAGAAGCTTCAGAACTGAGGGTTGAACACATCCTCATTCCCGTCTCCATCACAACCCCACTTTTGCGCAGCTGATGCTGGCTATTTAATTGGGAATTAAAGGGAAAGCACCCTATTGGAAGGAGAAGCACTGAGACGGTTCAGAAAAATTCAGGGCCGTCACAACATGCCACAATACCCCTATATCTGATGGTTTCTTCTATGTATGTACTGTATATGGATACTGAAACTATGAGACTGACATTTTTCTCAACATGCTCCAAGTGGGATAACTAGCAGCAGTAGTTCTGGTGTTTAGGTTTTTCATCACTGGTTATTTGAACAACATGATTTAGCAGGTGTTGCCATCTCTCACACGTTGGAAGGGGAGGCGACATCTACATCTACATCACTCATGCTGCCAAACATACCCTCGTAAAACTGACCATCCTACCAATCCTCGACTTTGGCGATGTCATTTACAAAATAGCCACCAATACCCTACTCAACAAATTGGATGCAGTCTATCACAGTGCAATCCGTTTTGTCACCAAAGCCCCATATACTACCCACCATTGCGACCTGTACGTTCTCGTTGGCTGGCCCTCGCTTCATACTCGTCGCCAAACCCACTGGCTCCATGTCATCTACAAGACCCTGCTAGGTAAAGTCCCCCTTATCTCAGCTCGCTGGTCACCATAGCATCTCCCACCTGTAGCACACGCTCCAGCAGGTATATCTCTCTAGTCACCCCCAAAACCAATTATTTCTTTGGCCGCCTCTCTTTCCAGTTCTCTGCTGCCAATGACTGGAACGAACTACAAAAATCTCTGAAACTGGAAACACTTATCTCCCTCACTAGCTTTAAGCACCAACTGTCAGAGCAGCTCACAGATTACTGCACCTGTACATAGCCCACCTATAATTTAGCCCAAACAACTACCTCTTTCCCAACTGTATTTAATTTATTTATTTATTTTGCTCCTTTGCACCCCATTATTTGTATTTCTACTTTGCACATTCTTCCATTGCAAAACTACCATTCCAGTGTTTTACTTGCTATATTGTATTTACCTTGCCACCATGGCCTTTTTTTGCCTTTACCTCCCTTATCTCACCTCATTTGCTCACATCGTATATAGACTTGTTTATACTGTATTATTGACTGTATGTTTGTTTTACTCCATGTGTAACTCTGTGTCGTTGTATCTGTCGAACTGCTTTGCTTTATCTTGGCCAGGTCGCAATTGTAAATGAGAACTTGTTCTCAACTAGCCTACCTGGTTAAATAAAGGTGTTCTCAACTGGCCTCCCTGGTTAAATAAAGGTGTTCTCAACTAGCCTACCTGGTTAAATAAAGGTGTTCTCAACTGGCCTCCCTGGTTAAATAAAGGTAAAATAAAATAAATAAATAAACATCTTGAAAGAGGGGGTGGAGCTTTTCGTTTCTGTTCTGCTCTTTGTTCTACCATCAAGTTTTATACGTTTTTAAATTTTGTAAAAAATATTCCAATTCTATTTAGAAACATTTGCCAAAGTGAAATATACAAGACATTTGTGGAAAGTAGTGAACGGTTACACACTTCAGGAGAAAGGAGGTATTATAAGGATGCAGCCATCAATCAGAGATTTAGACTAATCAAATGTTTGGTCTAATGATATTCTATGTACAATACTTCCTGTGGTCACCAGGACAGAGCTAGTCCGTCCCCCTCCACCCTGCCGGAGTCCCCTGGTCACAACTCTCCTGGTAGTGCCTTACTGCTGGATCTGAAGAGGATTTCTGTGCTGCTGGTCGACTGCAGGAAAACACCAGGGCAGAGTGGAACTGTGAGAGAAGGACACGAGGAGGGAGATCTGATTTCATCAAGTAAGAACAATGGGGGGGGGGGGGGGGGGGGGGGGTATATTAGAACACAATCTGCTTCTGCAACTTCTGTTAATTGATTGATAAACAGTAAACACTCAGTGGCCTGTAAATTGTCGATCCAGTTTTGTGAATGGAGGTGTTCCTAATAAACTGACCATAGTGTATTTATTGAAGAGGGAGGCAGTTAGCCTAGTGGTTAAGGCCAGTAATCGCAAGGTTGCTGGTTTGAATCTCTGAGCCAACAAGGTAAAACCATCTGTCTGCTCTTGGGCAGGGTACTTAACCCTGATTGCTCCTGTAAGTCGCTCTGGATAAGAGCGTCTGTTAAATAACAATTAATTTTGACAAAAATAATACTATATATGGACCTATATTTCCAAAACCTAGTTATTCAATGTCTTTGTTTCACAGGGGACATACACTGTTGTTCTCTCAGCGGGAGGGGCTTATCATCTGGGGAGCCTCAACAACATCCTGTTGCTGATGAGACAGAGAAGAGTCTCTCCAGATTAGAACACCCCACGAAACACCAGCAGGGACATACAGGGAAGAAACCTCACCACTGCTGCTCTGACTGTGGGAAGAGTTTCACAAGCCAGAGTGGCTTCATTATTCACTGTGATCAGTGTGGGAAGAGTTTTGCTTCTTCTAACACCTTCAAATCTAATGTAAGAATTCATACAGGGGAGAAGCCTTACCCCTGCCTTGATTGTGGGAAAAGCTTTGTTCGTGCAGGAGCCTTAACTGTACACCAGCGTGTACACACAGGAGAGAAACCTTATAGCTGTGATCAGTGTGGGAAGAGCTTCAATCATTCAGGCAACCTGACTACACACCAGCGAACACACACAGGAGAGAAGCCTTATAGTTGTGATCAGTGTGGGAAGAGCTTTGCTGTATCAGAAACACTAACTAGACACCAGCGAATACACACTGGAGAGAAGCCTTATAACTGTGGTCAGTGTGGAAAGAGCTTTGCTGGAGTTTCCTCCCTGACTGCACACCAGCAAACTCACACTGGAGAGAAGCCTTATAGCTGTGGTCAGTGTGGGAAGAGCTTTGCTGCAGCTTCCGCCCTGATTATACACCAGCGAACACACACAGGAGAGAAACCTTATAGCTGTGATCAGTGTGGAAAGAGCTTCAAACATTCAGGCAGCCTGACTACACACAAGCGAACACACACAGGAGAGAAGCCTTATAGTTGTGATCAGTGTGGGAAGGGCTTTGCTGTATCAGATAGACTAACTAGACACCAGCGAATACACACTGGAGAGAAGCCTTATAACTGTGGTCAGTGTGGAAAGAGCTTTGCTGGAGTTTCCTCCCTGACTGCACACCAGCAAACTCACACTGGAGAAAAGCCTTACAGCTGTGGTCAGTGTGGGAAGAGCTTTGTTATAGTTTCCTCCCTGACTACACACCAGCGAACTCACACTGGAGAAAAGCCTTACAGCTGTGGTCAGTGTGGGAAGAGCTTTGCTGTAGCTTCCACCCTGACTAGACACCAGCAAATTCACACTGGAGTGAAACCTTATAGCTGTGATCAGTGTGGGAAGAGCTTTGCTGTATCAGAAAAACTAACTAGACACCAGCGGATACACACAGGAGAGAAGCCTTATAGCTGTTATCAGTGTGGGAAGAGCTTTGCTCAATCAGAAAAACTAACTAGACACCAGCGGATACACACAGGAGAGAAGCCTTATAGCTGTGATCATTGTGGAAAGAGCTTTGCTCAATCAGATAACCTGTATTCACACCAGCGGATACACACTGGAGAGAAGCCTTATAGCTGTTATCAGTGTGGGAAGAGCTTTGCTCTAGCTTCCACCCTGACTACACACCAGCGAACACACACTGGAGAAAAGCCTTATAGCTGTTATCAGTGTGGGAAGAGCTTTGCTCTAGCTTCCCACCTGACTGCACACCACAGAACACACACAGGAGTGAAGCCTTATAGTTGTGATCAGTGTGGAAAGAGCTTTGCTGTATTTTCCTCCCTGTCTACACACCAGCGAACACACACTGGAGAGAAGCCTTATAGCTGTGATCAGTGTGGGAAGAGCTTTGCTGTATTTTCCTCCCTGTCTACACACCAGCGAACACACACTGGAGAGAAGCCTTATAGCTGTGATCAGTGTGGGAAGAGCTTTGCTGCAGGTTCCACCCTGACTAGACACCAGCGAACACACACAGGAGAGAAATCTTATTAGCTGTGATCATTGTGGAAAGAGCTTTAATCAGTCAGGAGCCCTGAAATCACACAAGCAAACACACACTGGTGAGAAAGAAGCCTTATATCTGTGATCAGTGTGAGAAGCGTTTCAGTCAGTTATGGACCCTTTATTCACACCAGTGAAGCTCTGTTTATTTTGGGCCAATGAGAAAAAAAACAGAAAGCACAAACTTGCTGTAATTAGATAACCTGAATTCACACCAGCGAATACACACTGGAGAGAAGCCTGTGTTTCATCTCCCTTCCTTCTGGCACCGGTTCCAGATCCCTAAATAAAAGGATCAAATCAAATGTATTTCTATAGCCCTTCTTACATCAGCATTATTATTAAATGTCATTATGTAGAATAATATTTCAACAATAGGTGTATATTCATGTATTCAATTGATCAATACATTCAATCCAATTACCAGGTAACACACACTGGAGAGAGAACCTATGTTTGTCTATGTGGGAAGAGCTTTGCTCTAGCTTCCACCCTGACTGTACACAAGAGAACACACACTGGAGAGAAGCCTTATAGCTGTGATCAGTGTGGAAAGAGCTTTGCTGTATCAGAAAAACTAACTAGACACCAGCGAATACACACAGGAGAGAAGCCTTATAGCTGTTACCAGTGTGGGAAGAGCTTTGCTCAATCAGACAATCTAACTAGACACCTGCGGATACACACAGGAGAGAAGCCTTATATCTGTGATCATTGTGGAAAGAGCTTTACTCAGTCCTCAGCCCTGAATTCACACAAGTTAACACACGCTGGTGAGAAAGAAGCCTTATATCTGTGATCAGTGTGGGAAGCGTTTCAGTCAGTTATGGACCCTTTATTCACACCAGTGAAAACACACTGGAGAAGGAGCCTTTGGTCTGTCTAGGTGGGAAGAGCTCTGTTTTATTTAGGGCCAATGAGAAAAAAACAGAAAGCACAAACTTGCTGTAATTAGATAACCTGAATTCACACCAGCGAATACACGCTGGAGAGAAGCCTTATAGCTGTGTTTCATCTCCCTCCCTTCTGGCACCGTTTCCAGATCCCTAAATAAAAGGATCAAATCAAATGTATTTATATAGCCCTTCTTACATCAGCTGATATCTCAAAGTGCTGTACAGAAACCCAGCCTAAAACCCCAAACAGCAAGCAATGCAGGATCAGTAGAAAACATCTAGTAAACAGTCATATCCATCTCCCATTCTTAAACAGTTGCCTTAGTCTGATCACCATGGTAACCTCTGTGCAGCATAATATGCAGCTCTGATCTAGGATCAGGTCTCCCCTGTGTCTATGTAATATCACACATTAATCTAAATGGATAAATGTTCTCATAGGAAATGTTATAGGGAACTTGTGTGTGTGGGGGGGGGGGGTGGTGATAATTGTATCTTCTTTCATGTACTCATGATAATACTATTATTAAATGTCATTATGTAGAATAATATTTCAACAATAGGTGTATATTCATGTATTCAATTGATCAATACATTCAATCCATTATCTTCTAAACAAGATGTTATCACTTAAATGGTGTATTTTATAAATCTGTATTGATTAAAATGATCCTAAATCTAATCCATAATATATTGGATAATTATTTCCATGAGTTTAAGGCAAGATCTATGTAATAACTTTTAGATTTATAATGTAATAAAGCCGGTAAATGTAACATCTTGTTGGTTAATATGATAAAATGTTGTCTAATAACCTTTTCCACTTAATGTAATAAGTTATTGGTATCAGGTAACAACTTTTGTTAATGAATAACGTAATTACTTAAACCGATCATGTAATAACACCTAAACCAATGTTTAATGTGTTACTTCACCAATGTTAATGCACATACCACCCTCCACCAATAACAAACCCACACACACAAACCTAAGCCCTTGTACTCGTACACAAACAAGCACACAGTTATAGACACATACATTGATGATATAAAAAAAAATGAAATAACAATTCATCGGTAGTTCTTACATTCAATGGGGCGGCAGGGTAGCCTAGTGGTTAGAGCGTTGCAAGTTCAAACCCCCGAGCTGACAAGGTACAAATCTGTCTAACTGCCCCTGAACAGGCAGTTAACCCACTGTTCCTAGGCCGTCATTGAAAATAAGAATTTGTTCTTAACTGACTTGCATGGTTAAATAAAGGAAAAAAATAAATGAGACAGGGGGCTCGGTCGGGCAAGAAGAAGGAGGATTGGGAAACTGCAAATAACAATAATCTGAACTCCGCCTAGCAGAAACATCTTTGTATTAGCAACTATTAATGATTAGTTTATATTGTGTTAAAGTTAAGGGATGTCACCCTGCGAGGGGATATAAAGAGAAAACACCATCTTGAGAACTGAGTGTCTTGTTTATAAATTGCTGTAAGTGTATACTCCGGGTTGCAAACCATATTAAACAAACTAACCTCTGATTCCTGTGGTCACGCTAGGGCATCTAGCCATGAGCTCATTTGAAAGACAACAGCAAAGAATTTCTCTAACCAAGCTGTTTTTGTTGTTTCTATAGATTTGTGATTTTAGATTTTATTTGCAAATATAAAAACAATACAACCACACGTGGACATAATGCATTTACTATCATTCAGGATGATTCTAAAACAGTGAAACATGTAATGTACAGTTTAAATAGATTCATGATATAATACAAAAGTATTTTCTAGCATAATGACTCCCTAAACCGCCTCACCCACTTGAAGAGAGGTGTTGATGACTGTGTACAGTAGGTGGCGGTACTTCTTAAACACCACAGAAGAAGCCGGAAAGCATCAACAGGAAGTACTTTGTTACCATCCTCTGTCGAGTTTTCAAACCAAATAAAATTCAACCGGTTTTTGCAGGATGTTTCTAATGTAAGATTAGTCTAAATGAGACGTTCGTTTGTCACAACTTAAATGGAGTTTTGATATTTATAAAGTTGTGGTCTAGCTTTTCTTTATCTGAACGCTGTGACTAAGAAAGTAACTGTAGCATACCCATTTAGTGTCGTTTTATTTTTTTTTTCGAAAGAATACAGTAACGTCAGCTTCCACGATGGACCGGGTAAGTTTGGTTGACTTTTATTAATAGTATACCTATGGTGGTGTTTTAAATGTCTATGTCCAGTTTTCACGTGTGATCCTCCACATCCATGAGTTCGATTTGAACAGCAGGAGAAAAGAAACCATGGTGGTAATTTCAGCCAAGTAGCCTACTAGCTCATCGCACACAGATTGATGAAACAAGGCAATGCGCAACAAGCAGGTCAAGTCAGAACCAGGGAGAAATAATTAGGCATCGCCTACACCAATTATGTATCGGTTAACTTCTTTGAACACCTCAAATTGTTTCTTCAGATGTCAGTTCGATCACACAGCGTTTATACACTAATTTGTTGCGCCCAAATAAAGAAAACGACCATTGAAAATAGGGGATTTTTGTTGCTAGGCTACCAGTTACGGTGCTGTTAGCTTGTGTTTGCGCGCGTCTTTATGCGGAAGTAACACAACAATGATAGCTAGTGTCGAAGAATGATATGGAGTTAATATTAGTCAAATTATTGAGCATATCCTCCGCGAAAATAAGCATCAGAAATTGTCCTTATTTAGCATATCAAGACCCTGAATTGGACCTCAATCTAGAGCTTAAAATATACAATGTAGGCCTACTGTCAGTATTTGTCGTCCTATTGAGAAAATAAGATGTCCACATAGGCCTATCACAGGATATTGAATGATTCCATATCCGCCCATAGGAAATGTCCATGTGTGATATTCAGAGTAATCCCAATATCATATGTCTAAAAGAAAATAGTTTTGATATATCGTTTTTTACATTAGAACTTGAAAAAACATTGGAACAACGACATCTGGATTGTTTTGAAACAGTTGAAGTCGGAAGTTTACATCCACCTTATCCAAATACATTTGAACTCAGTCTTTCACAATTCCTGACATTTAATCCCAGTAAAAATTCCCAGTTTTAGGTCAGTTAGGATCACCACTTTATTTAAGAATGTGAAATTTCAGAATAATAGTAGAGAGAATGATTTATCAGCTTTTATTTATTTTGTCACATTCCAAGTGAGTCAGAAGTTTACATACCCTCAATTAGTATTTGGTAGCATTGCCTTTAACTTGTTTAACGTGGGTCAAACGTTTCGGGTAGCCTTCCACAAGCTTCCCACAATAAGTTGAGTGAATTTTGGCCCATTCCACCTGACAGAGCTGGTGTAACTGAATCAGGTTTGTTGGCCTCCTTGCTCGCACACACTTTTTCAGTTCTGCCCACAAATTTTCTATAGGATTGAGGTCAGCGCTTTGTGATGGCCACTCCAATACCTTGACTTGTTGTCCTTAAGCTATTTTGCCACAACTTTGGAAGTATGCTTGGGGTCATTGTCCATTTGGAAGACCCATTTGCGACCAAGCTTTAACTTCCTGACTGATCAAATCAAATTTATTTATATAGCCCTTCGTACATCAGCTGATATCTCAAAGTGCTGTACAGAAACCCAGCCTAAAACCCAAAAAACAGCAAGCAATGCAGGTGTAGAAGCACGGTGGCTAGGAAAAACTCCCTAGAAAGGCCAAAACCTAGGAAGAAACCTAGAGAGGAACCAGGCTATGTGGGGTGGCCAGTCCTCTTCTGGCTGTGCCGGGTGGAGATTATAACAGAACATGGCCAAGATGTTCAAATGTTCATAAATGACCAGCATGGTCGAATAATAATAAGGCATAACAGTTGAAACTGGAGCAGCAGCACGGCCAGGTGGACTGGGGACAGCAAGGAGTCATCATGTCAGGTAGTCCTGGGGCATGGTCCTAGGGCTCAGGTCCTCTGAGAGAGAGAAAGAAAGAGAGAAGGAGATAATTAGAGAACGCACACTTAGATTCACACAGGACACCGAATAGGACAGGAGAAGTACTCCAGATATAACAAACTGACCCTAGCCCCCCCCCCCGACACAAACTACTGCAGCATAAATACTGGAGGCTGAGACAGGAGGGGTCAGGAGACACTGTGGCCCCATCCGAGGACACCCCTGGACAGGGCCATACAGGAAGGATATAACCCCCGATATAACCCCCTTGTCCCCGAGCTGACAAGGTAAAAATCTGTTGTTCTGCCCCTGAACAAGGCAGTTAATCCACTGTTCCTAGGCCGTCATTGAAACTAAAAATGTGTTCTTAACTGACTTGCCTGGTTAAATAAAGGTTAAGAAAATACATCATAATGAGCAGCAGTAGGTCAGGTGTTCCTCTGGTTATTTTGACAAATCACGATTTGGCAGGTGTTGGCGTCCTCCTCGTTTCATCATCTCTCCTAAAACGTATGAACCCAGAACTGAATAGAGCGGCTGACCAATTACGTGAGACATTAGTTCTGGGTTAACCAAGACTAACTCAGGGGTGAACGATGTGTTCAACTCCAATGAACGCTCAATCAAAGGTTCTGAACATAAGACAGAGGGGCATTACAAGGACCACTTCCATTTTGAAAAGTGATTAGGAAAAAAAATGGTACATTTGTGGAAAGTAGTGAACGGTTGGTTACACACTTCAGGAGAAAGGAGGTATTATAAGGATGCACCAGTCAGATATAGAATACAATAATCAAATGTTTCGTCTGATGATGTTCTATGTACAATACTTCCTGTGGTCTCCAGGACAGAGCTAGCCCGTCCCCCTCCACCCTGCCGGAGTCCCCTGGTCACAACTCTCCTGGTAACGCCTTACTGATGGATCTGAAGAGGGTGTCTGTGTGGCTGGTCGACTGCAGGAAAACAGCAGGGCAGAGTGGAACTGTGAGAGAAGGACACGAGGAGGAGGGAGATTTGATTTCATCAAGTAAGAACAATGGGGTGTGTGGATGAGACCACAATCTGATTCTGCAACTTCTGTTAATTCATTGATAAACAATATATACTCATTGGCCAGTTTATTAGGTACACCAATCTAGTACCGGATCGGGTCAGCCTTTGCCTCCAAAACAGCCTGAATTCTCCGGAGTGTGGATTCTACAAGGTGTCGGAAAAACGTACCACGGGGATGTTGGTTCATGCTGACGCAATGGCAACACGCAGTTGCTGCAGATGGCTGCTCATTCATGCTGCCAACAGCCCGTTCCATCTCATCCCAAAGATACTGTATTGGGTTTGGTCAGCAACAATGTTCAGATACACTGTGCCGTTATTTGTCTGTTTGTGGCCCGCCTGTCAGTTTGCACGATTCTTGCCATTCTCCTGTGACCTCTTTTGTCAATGAGCTGTTTTCACCAACAGGACTGCTGCTGACTGGATATTTGCTTTTTTGAGGCACCATTCTTGGTGAACTCTGGACACTGTCGTGTGTGAAAAGTCCAGGAGAGTGTCTGTTTCTGAGATTCTGGATCCGGCGCGCCTGGCACCGGCGATCATACCTCGCTCAGTCGCTTAGGTCACTTTTACCCATTCTGATGTTCAATCAAACAGGAACTTAATGTCTCTGTCTGTCTGTCTGCTTTATATAGCAAGCCATAGCCACGTGACTCACTGTCTGTAGGAGTGACCTATTTTCATGAACTGGGGAGTGTACCTAATAAACTGTGCACTGAGTGTATAATGATATATTGTTGATGTTTGTTTGTTTTATGGACCCATTATTCCAAAACCTAGTTATTCAATGTCTGTTTCACAGGGGACTCTCCTAACCGTCGCTCTCTCAGCGGGAGGGACTTATCATCTGGGGAGCTTCAACAACAACATGTTGCTGACGAGGCAGAGAAGAGTGTCTCCCAATCAGAACACCTCAAACACCAGCACAGACGTACAGGGAAGAAATCTCACCACAGCTGCTCTGACTGTGGGAAGAGTTTCACTACACGGAGATCCTTCATAACTCACCTGCGTATTCACACTGGAGAGAAGCCTTATCGCTGTTGTCAGTGTGGGAGGAGCTTTGCTCGGTCTGGACAGCTGACTACACACCGGGTAACACACACTGGAGAGAAGCCTTATAGCTGTGGTCAGTGTGGAAAGAGCTTCAATCAGCCAGGCAACCTGACAGCACACCAGCTAACACACACGGGAGAGAAGCCTTACAGCTGTGATCAGTGTGGGAAGAGCTTCAATCACTCAGGCAACCTGACAGCACACCAGGTAACACACACTGGAGAGAAGCCTTATAGCTGTGATCAATGTGGGAAGAGTTTTGCTACATATTACACCTTCAAATATCATCTGAGAATTCATACAGGGGAGAAGCCTTACCCCTGTCTTGATTGTGGGAAACACTTTGCTAGTGCAGGATCCCTAACCATACACCAGAGTGTACACACAGGAGAGAAGCCTTATAGCTGTGATCAGTGTGGGAAGAGCTTTGCTGTAGCTTCCACCTTGAATAAACACCAGCGCATTCACACTGGAGAGAAGCCATATAGCTGTAATCTGTGTGGAAAGAGCTTTGCTGTGGTTTCCACCTTGAATAAACATCAGCGCATACACACTGGAGAGAAGCCATATAGCTGTGATCAGTGTGGGAAGAGCTTTGCTCAATCAGATAAACTAACTATACACCAGCGAACACACACAGGAGAGAAGCCTTATAGCTGTGATCAGTGTGGGAAGAGCTTTGCTCGAGCTTCCACCCTGACTAAACACCAGCGAACACACACTGGAGAGAAGCCTTATAGCTGTGATCAGTGTGGAAAGAGCTTTGCTGAGTCAGGGACCCTGAATTCACACCAGCGAACACACACTGGAGAGAAACCCTATGTCTGTCTATGTGGAAAGAGTTTTACTCATTTAGGGCAAATTAAAAAACACCAGAAATCAAAAACGTGCCATATTTCATCTCCATCCTATACCCGACAGTGGTTATAGATCCCTAAATTAAAGGCTCTATAGAAAACATATCCATCTCCCATTCTTAAACAGTTGACTTAGTCTGATCACCATGGTAACCTCTGTGGAGCATAATATGCAGCTCTGATCTAGGATCAGGTCTCCCCTGTGTCTTTGTAATATCACACATTGATCTAAATGGATAAATGTTCTCATAGGAAATGTTATAGGGAACTTGTGTGTGTAGGGGGGGGGGGATGTTGATAATTGTATCTTCTTTCATGTACTCATGATAATACTATTATTATTAAATGTCATTATGTAGAATAATATTTCAACAATAGGTGTATATTCATGTATTCAATTGATCAATACATTCAATCCAATTATCTTCTAAACAAGAAGTTATCACTTAAATGGTGTATTTTATATATCTATATTGATTAAAATGATCCTAAATCTAATCCATAATACATTGGATAATTATTTCCATGAGTTCAAGACAAGATCTATGTATACTGTGTCTTGTAACAACGGTTAATGTAATAACTTTTAGATTTATAATGTAATAAAACTGGTAAATGTAATATCTTGTTGGTTAATATGATAAAATGTTGTCTAATAACCTTTTCCACTTAATGTAATAAGTTATTGGTATCGGGTAACAACTTTTTTTAATGAATAACGTTTAAAATTAACAATTCATCTGTAGTTCTTATAGTCAATGAGACAGGGGGCTCGGTCGGGCAAGAAGAAGGAGGATTGGGAAACTGCAAATAACAATCTGAACTCCGCCTAGCAGAAACATCTTTGAATTTGCAAATATTAATTATTAGTTTATATTGTAATAAAGTTAAGGGATGTCATCCTGCGAGGGGTGAACCATAGTAGGGGATATAAAGTGAAAACACCATCTTGAGAACTGAGTGTCTTGTTTGTAAATTGCTGTAAGTGTATACTCCGGGTTGCAAACCATATTAAACAAACTAACCTCTGATTCCTGTGGTCACTTGTGGTCTGTGGTCACGCCCTATAAAGGAATCTAGCCATGAGCTCATTTGAAAGACAACAGCAAAGAATTTCTCTAATATAAAAACAATACAACCACACGTGGACATAAATCATTTACTATCATTCAGGATGATTCTAAAACAGTGAAACATGTTTACAGTACAGTTTAAATAGATTCATGATATAATACAAAAGTATTTTCTAGGATAATGACTCCCTAAACTGCCTCACCCACTTGAAGAGAGGTGTTGATGACTATATACAGTAGGTGGCGGCACCTTTTAAACACCACAGAAGAAGCTGAAAAGCATCAACAGGAAGTACTTTGTTACCATCCTCTATCTAGTTTTCAAACCAAATATAATTCAACCGGTTTTTGCAGGATGTTTCTAATGTAAGATTAGTCTAAATGAGACGTTCGTTTGTCACAACTTAAATGGAGTTTTGATATTTATAAAGTTGTGGTCTAGCTTTTCTTTATCTGAACGCTGTGACTAAGAAAGTAACTGTAGCATACACATTTAGTGTCGTTTTAATTTTTTTATAAAGAATACAGTAACGTCAGCTTCCACGATGGATCGGGTAAGTTTGGTTGACTTGTATTAATAGTTTACCTATTGTGGTGTTTTAAATGTCTAGGTCCAGTTTTCACGTTTACCTATTGTGGTGTTTTAAATGTCTAGGTCCAGTTTTCACGTTTACCTATTGTGGTGTTTTAAATGTCTAGGTCCAGTTTTCACGTGTGATCCTCCACATCCATGAGTTCGATTTGAACAGCAGGACAAAAGAAACCACGGTGGTAATTTCAGCCAAGTAGCCTACTAGCTCATCGCACACAGATGGATGATACAAGGCAATGCGCAACAAGCAGGTCAAGTCAGAAACGGAGAAATAATTAGGCATCGCCTACACCAATTATGTATCGGTTAACTTCTTTGAACACCTCAAATTGTTTCTTCAGATGTCAATTCGATCACACAGCGTTTATACACTAATTTGTTGCGCCCAAATAAAGAAAACGACCATTGAAAATAGGTGATTTTTGTTGCTAGGCTACCAGTTACGGTGCTTTTAGCTTGTGTTTGCGCGCGTCTTTATGCGGAAGTAACACAACAATGATAGCTAGTGTCGAAGAATGATATGGAGTTAATTTTAGTCAAATTATTGAGCATATCCTCCGCGCAAATAAGCATCAGAAATTGTCCTTATTTAGCATATCAAGACCCTGATGTGGACCTCAGTCTAGAGCTTAAAATATACAATGTAGGCCTACTGTCATTATTTGTCGTCCTATTGAGAAAATAAGATGTCCACATAGGCCTATCACAGGATATTGAATGATTCCATATCCGCCCATAGGAAATGTCCATGTGTGATATTCAGAGTAATCACAATATCATATGTCTAAAAGAAAATAGTTTTGATATATCGTTTTTTACATTAGAACTTGAAAAAACATTGGAACAACGACATCTGGATTGTTTTGAAACAGTTGAAGTCGGAAGTTTACATCCACCTTATCCAAATACATTTGAACTCAGTCTTTCACAATTCCTGACATTTAATCCCAGTAGAAATTCCCAGTTTTAGGTCAGTTAGGATCACCACTTTATTTAAGAATGTGAAATTTCAGAATAATAGTAGAGAGAATGATTTATCAGCTTTTCATCACATTCCCAGTGGGTCAGAAGTTTACATACCCTCAATTAGTATTTGGTAGCATTGCCTTTAACTTGTTTAACGTGGGTCAAACGTTTCGGGTAGCCTTCCACAAGCTTCCCACAATAAGTTGAGTGAATTTTGGCCCATTCCACCTGACAGAGCTGGTGTAACTGAATCAGGTTTGTTGGCCTCCTTGCTCGCACACACTTTTTCAGTTCTGCCCACAAATTTTCTATAGGATTGAGGTCAGCGCTTTGTGATGGCCACTCCAATACCTTGACTTGTTGTCCTTAAGCTATTTTGCCACAACTTTGGAAGTATGCTTGGGGTCATTGTCCGTTTGGAAGACCCATTTTCGACCAAGTTTTAACTTTAACTGATCAAATCAAATCAAATGTATTTATATAGCCCTTCGTACATCAGCTGATATCTCAAAGTGCTGTACAGAAACCCAGCCTAAAACCCAAAAAACAGGTGTAGAAGCACGGTGGCTAGGAAAAACTCCCTAGAAAGGCCAAAACCTAGGAAGAAACCTAGAGAGGAACCAGGCTATGTGGGGTGGCCAGTCCTCTTCTGGCTGTGCCGGGTGGAGATTATAACAGAACATGGCCAAGATGTTCAAATGTTCATAAATGACCAGCATGGTCGAAATAATAATAAGGCAGAACAGTTTAAACTGGAGCAGCAGCACGGTCAGGTGGACTGGGGACAGCAAGGAGTCATCATGTCAGGTATTCCTGGGGCATGGTCCTAGGGCTCAGGTCCTCCGAGAGAGAGAAAGAAAGAGAGAATTAGAGAGAGCATATGTGGGATGGCCAGTCCTCTTCTGGCTGTGCCGGGTGGAAATTATAACAGAACATGGCCAAGATGTTCAAATGTTCATAAATGACCAGCATGGTCGAATAATAATAAGGCAGAACAGTTGAAACTGGAGCAGCAGCACGGCCAGGTGGACTGGGGACAGCAAGGAGTCATCATGTCAGGTAGTCCTGGGGCATGGTCCTAGGGCTCAGGTCCTCTGAGAGAGAGAAAGAAAGAGAGAAGGAGAGAATTAGAGAACGCACACTTAGATTCACACAGGACACCGAATAGGACAGGAGAAGTAATCCAGATATAATAAACTGACCCTAGCCCCCCCGACACATAAACTACTGCAGCATAAATACTGGAGGCTGAGACAGGAGGGGTCAGGAGACACTGTGGCCCCATCCGAGGACACCCCCGGACAGGGCCATACAGGAAGGATATAACCCCCGATATAACCCCCTTGTCCCCGAGCTGACAAGGTAAAAATCTGTTGTTCTGCCCCTGAACAAGGCAGTTAATCCACTGTTCCTAGGCCGTCATTGAAACTAAAAATGTGTTCTTAACTGACTTGCCTGGTTAAACAAAGGTTAAGAAAATACATCATAATGAGCAGCAGTAGGTCAGGTGTTTAGGTTTTCCTCTGGTTATTTTGACAAATCACGATTTGGCAGGTGTTGGCGTCCTCCTCGTTTCATCATCTCTCCTAAAACGTATGAACCCAGAACTGAATAGAGCGGCTGACCAATTACGTGAGACATTAGTTCTGGGTTAACCAAGACTAACTCAGGGGTGAACGATGTGTTCAACTCCAATGAACGCTCAATCAAAGGTTCTGAACATAAGACAGAGGGGCATTACAAGAACCACTTCCATTTTGAAAAAGTGATTAGGAAAAAAAATGGTACATTTGTGGAAAGTAGTGAACGGTTGGTTACACACTTCAGGAGAAAGGAGGTATTATAAGGATGCACCAGTCAGATATAGAATACAATAATCAAATGTTTCGTCTGATGATGTTCTATGTACAATACTTCCTGTGGTCTCCAGGACAGAGCTAGCCCGTCCCACCCCACCCTGCCGGAGTCCCCTGGTCACAACTCTCCTGGTAACGCCTTACTGATGGATCTGAAGAGGGTGTCTGTGTGGCTGGTCGACTGCAGGAAAACAGCAGGGCAGAGTGGAACTGTGAGAGAAGGACACGAGGAGGGAGATTTGATTTCATCAAGTAAGAACAATGGGGTGTGTGGATTAGACTACAATCTGATTCTACAACTTCTGTTAATTGATTGATAAACAGGAAACACTCAGTGGCCAGTAAATTGTCGCTCCAGTTTCATGAATGGAGGGGGTTGTACCTAATAAACTGGCCAATGAGTGTATATTGTTAAGGGCAGCAGGTAGGTTAGTGGTTTAGAGCGTTGGGCCACTAATAAAGGTTGCTGGTTCAAATCTCTGAGCCGACAAGGTGAAAAATCTGTCTGCTCTTGAGCAAGGTACTTAACCCTAATTGCTCCTGTAAGTCTGCTAAATAGTATGTGTTTATGGACTCATATTGACAACCCAGTTATTCAATGTCTTTGTTTCACAGGGGACACCCCTAAGTGTTGTTCTCTCAGTGGGAGGGGCTTATCATCTGGGGAGCCTCAACAACATCCTGTTGCTGACGAGACAGAGAAGAGTCTCTCCAGATCAGAACATCTCAAGAAACACCAGCAGAGACGTACAGGGAAGAAACCTCACCACTGCTGCTCTGACTTTGGGAAGAGTTTCACAAGCCAGAGTGGCTTCATTATTCAGTGTGGGAAGAGTTTTGCTTCTTCTAACACCTTCAAATCTAATGTAAGAATTCATACAGGGGAGAAGCCGTACCCCTGCCTTGATTGTGGGAAAAGCTTTGTTAGTGCAGGAGTCCTAACCATACACCAGCGGACACACACTGGATTGAAGCTTTATAGCTGTGATCAGTGTGGGAAGAGCTTCAATCAGTCAGTCCACCTGACTACACACCAGCGAACACACTCTGGAGAGAAGCCTTATAGCTGTGATCAGTGTGGGAAGAGCTTTGTTCAGTCAGTCCACCTGACCACACACCAGCGAACACACAGTGGAGAGAAGCCTTATAGCTGTGATCAGTGTGGGAAGAGCTTCGTTCAGTCAGTCCACCTGTCTACACACCAGCGAACACACACTGGAGAGAAGCCTTATAGCTGTGATCAGTGTGGAAAGAGCTTTGCTGTATCAGAAAAACTAACCATACACCAGCGAACACACACTGGAGAGAAGCCTTACAGCTGTGATCAGTGTGGAAGGGGCTTTTCTCAATCAGTAACCCGGAATAAACACCAGCGACTACACACAGGAGAGAAGCCTTATAGCTGTGATCAGTGTGGAAAGAGCTTTGCTGTATCAGAAAAACTAACTATACACCAGCGAATACACACAGGAGAGAAGCCTTATAGCTGTGATCACTGTGGGAAGAGCTTTGCTGTAGTTTCCTCCCTGATTAGACACCAGGTAACACACACTGGAGTGAGAACTTATGTCTGTCTATGTGGGAAGAGCTTTGGTCTAGCTTCCTCCCTTACTATACACCAGCGAACACACACTGGAGAGAAGCCTTATAGCTGTGATCATTGTGGAAGGGGCTTTTCTCAATCAGTAAACCGGAATAAACACCAACGAACACACACAGGAGAGAAGCCTTATAGCTGTGATCAGTGTGGGAAGAGCTTTGCTGCAGGTTTCACCCTGACTAGACACCAGCGAACACACACAGGAGAGAAGCCTTACAGCTGTGATCATTGTGGAAAGAGCTTTGCTCTAGCTTCCACCCTGACTACACACCAGCGAACACACACTGGGGAGAAGCCTTATAGCTGTGATCAGTGTGGAAAGCGCTTCAATCAGGCATGCAACCTGACTAAACACCAGCGAACACACACTGGAGAGAAAGAAGCCTTATATCTGTGATCAGTGTGGGAAGCTTTTCAGTCAGTTATGGACCCTTTATTCACACCAGTGAACACACACTGGCGAAGGAACCTTATGTCTGTCTAGGTGGGAAGAGCTCTGTTTATTTAGGGCCAATGAGAAAACACCAGAAAACACAAACATGCTGTATTTCATCTTCCTCCCATCTGGCACCGGTTCCAGATCCCTAAATAAAGGATCAGTAGAAAACATCTAGTGAACAGTCGTATCCATCTCCCATTCTTAACTCTTTGGGATAGCGGGATGCCTCGTCAACATCCGGTGAAATTGCAGATCGCGAAATTCAAAATGACAGAAATAGAACTACTAACATTCATGAAAATACATGTATCATACATCAAAATAAAGCTTAACTTCTTTTTAATCCAGCCACTGCGTCAGATTTCAAAAAGGCTTTACGGCGAAAGCAGACCACCATCTGAGGACAGTGCCCCACATACAAAAGCATGAAAAACTATTTCAAGCCAAGTAGAGGAGTCAAGAAAGTCAGAAATAGCGATAAAATGAATCACTTACCTTTGAAGATCTTCAGCTGGTTGCAATCATAAGAGTCCCAGAAACATCACAAATGGTCCTTTTGTTCGATAAAGTCCTTTATATTAAAAAAAGTTAGTTTAGCTGGCGCGCTTGACTCAGTAATCCACCGGTTTCCCTCGTTGAAAAATGCAAACAAAAGTTCTAAAAGCTATTGGCAAACTTTGTCGAAACTAGTCAAACAACGTGTCTATATCATCCTCAGGTTGTCTGAAATGTAAATAAACTATAATATTTCATACGGAAAGGACTGTGTTCAATTTGAACATCAAATTAGCAAGAGCGTACCTTCCTCATTGCGCGCAAAAACACTGATGTGACCCTAGCAGTCACCAGACTCTAAGTCAAAATACTAATTCATTTTTCAAAACAATAGCCTCAAAACCTTGAATAAAGACAGTTGACAGCTAGTAGAAGCTATATCAATTGCAATCTGGTGGATGGACATAGGGGTTTTCTATAGCTTTACAAAATAAAAGCCTGTGATTGAATTTCTTTTTTTTCTGGTTGGATTTTCTTTGTGTTTTTGCCAGCCATGTCAGTTCTGTTTTCCTCACAGACATTATTTTGACAGTTTTGGAAACTTTAGAGTGTTTGGGCCTGAGAAAGTGGGCCTGAGAAACAGGCAGTTTACTTTGGGCACGTTTTTCATTCAAACGTCTCAATACTGCCCCCGTTCCCATAAAGGTTAAACAGTTGCCTTAGTCTGATCACCATGGTAACCTCTGTGGAGCATAATATGCAGCTCTGATCTAGCATCAGGTCTCCACTGTGTCTATGTAATATCACACATTGGGCTCTAAATGGATAAATGTTATGATAACATGTCATAGTGAACCTGTGTGTGGGGGAAATGATTAATACATTCAATCCATTATCTTCTAAACAAGAAGTTATCACTTAAATTGTATATTTTATAAATCTATATTGATTTCAAATGCTCCTTATTACATTTATAATGTAATAAAACTGGTAAATGTAATATCTTGTTGGTTAATGATAAAATGTTGAATTGTTGTCGTAATAACTTTTCCACTTAATGTAATAAGTTACGTTACCAGTCAGGTGAGTAACAACTTTTTAAATGAATAACATAATGACTTTAACCGATCATGTAATAACACCTAAACCAATGTTTAATGTGTTACTACACTAATGTTAATGCACATACCACCCTCCACCAATTTCAAACCCACACACACACACACCTATGCCCTTGTACTCACACACAAATACACACACAAATACACACACAAATACACACACAAATACACACACAAATACACACACAAGCACACAGTTATAGACACATACATTGATAAAGAAAAAATAATAATGAATGAATCTGTATTTCGAATTGTCAATGAGACAGGGGGCTCGGTCGGGCAAGAGGAAGAAGGATTGGGAAACTAATTGCAAGTAATAATAACCTGAACTCCGCCTAGCAGAAAAATCTTTGTATTAGCAACTATTACTTATTAGTTTATATTGTATTAAAGTTAAGGGGTGAACCATAGTAGGGGATAAAAAGGGAAAACAGGATCTTGAGAACTGAGTGTCTTGTTTGTAAATTGCTGTAAGTGTAAACTCCGGGTTGCAAACTATATTAAACAAACTAACCTCTGATCAAAGAAGTTTCCTGTGGTCACTTGTATGAACATATACAGAAAGTGTAATGAATTTCTGCCCTGTTATCATTATTTCTATTCATTACGGAATAGTAGGCTGATAAATAGACAAATCATTTGGAGTCGTGCATCTATAACAATTATTTGCAGACCGTCATATTACCAAAGAAGAAGACCCCTTCCTTCACAACAGCTCTGCTCGGTGAAGCGCAGCAAGTATGAATGTCCTGACTTCTGCCAAGGTTGCATCCAGTAAATGCTGTTTGGCCACTGCAGACATAAAAATATCTGAACGCTCGTGTAACAGTATAGACTTTTCGTCCGTCCCCGAATTAGGGACGCTCTGCATACGTCAACAGTCACCCTCGAAGCATCGTTACCCAGCCACGGCCCTTGCAGAGCAAGGGGAACCACTACTTCAAGGTCTCAAAGCGAGTGACGTCACCGATTGAAATGCTATTAGCGCGCACCACCGCTAACAAGCTAGCCATTTCATATCCATTACACTCGAAGATAACTTTGTCAGAAAAGAAGAGGCAAAGAGAGAGGCCCAACTCTAGGGAAAATGTGATGCCCTCCAGCAGGCGGCGTTTATTCGCTCCAGCAGACAAGGAGTTTTTGTATGGAGGTCAATGAAAGAGTGTTGAATTTGGTCAAGCAAAAAAACGATTGGCTTATTTGCTATGTGAGGTTAATTTTTATCGAAAATAAGTTCCTTAGCTTGCTAGCACTCATAAGACCGCTTGTCGGGCCGATTTTGCGTCTCCATTCAGAGAACGGCTGGTTATCAGCCCTATAAAGCCATCTAGCCATGATCTAATTTGAAATACATTAGCAAAGAATTTCTCTAATCAAGCTGTTTTTGTTTCTATAAATACCTTAGATTTGAGATTTTAATAAGATTTTATTTGCAAATGTAAAAACAATATAACCACACGTGGACATATTGCATTTACTATCATTCAGGATGATACTAAAACTGAAAAATGTAATGTACCGTTTAAATAGATTCATGATATAATACAAAAGCCTTTTCTAGCATAATGACTCCCTTAACCACCTCACCCGCCTTGAAGCGAAGTGTTGATGACTATTGATGTTGATGACTACAGTTGGTGGCGGCACCTCTTAAACACCACAGAAGAAGCTGAAAACCATCAACAGGAAGTACTTTGTTACCGTCTATCGAGTTTTCAAACCAAATAAAATTAATCAGGCTTTTGCAGGATGTTTCTAATGTATGATTAGTCTACATGAGACGTTAATTTGTCACAACTTAAATCGAGTTTTGATATTTAAGAAGGTGTGGTCTATCTTTTCTTTATCTGAACGCTGTGACAAAGTAACTAGTAACTTTAGCGTACACATTTACTGTCAGTTTTTTTTTATTTGAGGAAAAGTTGAAGAAAGAATTCAGTAGCTTCTACGATGGAGCGGGTACGTTTGGTTGACTTCCATGAACAGTATGCTTATTGTGTATAAAATGTCTAGGTCCAGTTTTCATAATATTTGATCTTGCACAGCCATGCGTTCGATTTGAACAGTTGGACAAAATAAACCGTGGTGGTAATCTCAGCCAAGTAGCCTACTAGCTCATCGCACACAGATTGATGATACAAGGCAATGCGCAACCGGCAGGTCAAGTCAGAACCACCACCAATGGTGTAAATCAACCCTGGATTGCTGACCGAGGTAAAGACAGTTTCAAATGGGATATTCAACGGATATTCGAGCTTTCAAACCACAGACTCCAAATAAGTGTCACGATGTTGGAAAAATTGTGCACAACATTGCACAGGTCTTATGTTCACGAATTGGACATGAATTAGCTTTCCAAAGCTAATAAACATGTGGAAATGCGAGTAGCATTTTGTTTTCCTAGTTGAATTAGTTAGGGAGCGTAAACAAAGTGCAGACTTTTTTTCCATTTGAATTTCAATAGCTCCTTGGTTATGTTATCTACTTGACTCAAACAAGGTTCAGAATGTCCACTCAGTGGGCCTACACATTGCACACCCTTTTGTTTGTCCATTTTCATCCCACATGTTTTTACATTAATTTGGCAACATTTTGAATTTCAATAGCTCCTTGGTCATGTGACCTAGTGACTTAAAACAAGGTTCAGAATGTCCGCTGACTAGCCTTTGATTTGCAGACCCGTTAGTTTGTCCATTTTCACACCCCTTGACTTTCAATTGGCACCCTTGACCTGTATGTATTCTCTCCTGATTGGCTCTGTGGTGCAAAGTCTGGCAGTCTGAATAAAGTGCCAGAGGTATGAGGACTGAGGAGACATCCTCCTTTGTATTTATGGGAACAAATATTTCTTAACACTTTGGATCCTATTCTTGGACAGTTAGAAGACAAAAAAATAAATAATGACTAATTACTGTCCATGAGTAACCTCAACCTTATGGGTCTGTGGGTGTTTGGGCCAATAAAGTGCCAACTCAATTCTACCACTGACTAGTCTCTCATTCCCCTATGAATGGGGACACAGGGCAATAGTTTATAATCTAAACCAGACCTTTTTTACTGGAGTACACTAACCCCTAATTGGGGCTCTTTTCTTGACACACAGTAGCAGTTTACCAGATAAGAAGTCAAGAAGATCAACAAGTAGATTGTTGTAAGGGTGTATTACATCCTGTGCTGGCCCCATTGTCATATCCATTCTGGATTCTGAGTGGTAAAATCATAGCTGAAAAATGCCTCTATGTATGTGAATACATTTTCCTCCAAGACAGAACTGCCAAAGGGGGTGGAGTTGCAATCTACTGCAGACACAGCCTGCAGAGTTCTGTCATGCGATCCAGGTCTGTGCCCAAACAGTTCGAGCTTCTACTTTTAAAAATCCACCTTTCCAGAAATTAGTCTCTCACTGTTGCTGCTTGTTACAGTCCCCAGCTGCAGCCTGGATACCATATGTGAATTAATTGCCCCCCATTTATCTTCAGAGTTTGTACTGTTAGGTGACCTAAACTGGGATATGCTTAACACCCCGGCCGTCCTACAATCTAAGCTAGGTGCCCTCAATCTCACCCAAATTATCATGGAACCTACCAGGTACAACCCCCAAATCCGTAAACTCAGGCACCTTCATAGATATCATCGTGACCAACCTGCCCTCTAAATACACCTCTGCCTTGTTCAACCAGGATCTCAGCAATCACTGTCTCATTGCCTGCGTCCGTAATGGGTCTGCGGTCAAAAGACCACCCCTCATCACAGTCAAACGCTCCCTAAAACACTTCAGCGAGCAGGCCTTTCTAATCGACCTGGCCCGGGTATCCTGGAAAGATATTGACCTCATTCTGTCAGTAGAGGATGCCTGGTTATTCTTTAAAAATGCTTTCCTCACCATCTTAAATAAGCATGCCCCGTTCAAAAAATGTAGAACCATGAACAGATATAGCCCTTGGTTCACTCCAGACCTGACTGCCTTTGAAAATCACAAAAACATCCCATGGCGTTCTGCATTAGCATCGAATAGCCCCCGCGATATGCAACTGTTCAGGGAACTTAGGGACCAAAAAACACAAGCCGGGCTAGACAATCTGGACCCTCTTTTTCTCAAATTATCCGCCGCAATTGTTGCAACCCCTATTACTAGCCTGTTCAACTTTTCTTTCGTATCGTCAGAGATCCCCAAAGATTGGAAACGCTACCGCGGTCATCCCCCTCTTCAAAGGGGGAGACACTCTAGACCCAAACTGTTAAAGACCTATATCTATCCTACCCTGCCTTTCTAAGGTCTTCGAAAGCCAAGTTAACAAACAGATCACCAACCATTTCGAATCCTACCGTACCTTCTCCGCTATGCAATCTGGTTTCCGAGATGGTCATGGGTGCACCTCAGCCACGCTCAAGGTCCTAAACAATATAATCGCCATCGACACAAGACAATACTGTGCAGCCGTATTCATCGACCTGACCAAGGCTTTCGACTCTGTCAATCACTGCATTCTTATCAGCAGACTCAACAGCTTTGGTTTCTCAAATGACTGCCTCGCCTGGTTCACCAGCTACTTCTCTGATAGAGTTTAGTGTGTCAAATCGGAGGGCCTGTTGTCCGGACCTCTGGCAGTCTCTATGGGGGTGCCACAGGGTTCAATTCTTGGGCCGACTCTTTTCTCTGTATACATCAATGATGTCCCTCTTGCGGCTGGTGATTCTCTGATACACCTCTACGCAGACGACACCATTCTGTATACTTCTGGCCCCTCTTTGGACACTGTGTTAACTAACCTCCAGACGAGTTTCAATGCCATACAACTCTCCTTCCGTGACCTCCAACTGCTCTAAAATGCAAGTAAAACTAAATGCATGCTCCTCAACGGATCGCTGCTTGCACCTGCCTGCCCGCCTAGCATCACTACTCTGGACGGTTCTGACTTAGAATATGTGGACAACTTTAAATACCTAGGGGTCTGGTTAGACTGTAAACTCTCCTTCCAGATTCATATTAAGAATCTCCAATCCAAAATTAAATCAAGGCTTCCAATTTCGCAACAAAGCATCCTTCACTCATGCTGCCAAACACACCCTCGTAACACTGACTATCTTACCGATCCTTGACTTCAGCGATGTAATTTACAAAATAGCCTCCAACACTCTACTCAGCAAATTGGATGCAGTCCATCACAGAGTTTTGTCACCAAAGCCCTATACACTACCCACCACTGCGACCTGTAAGCTCTCGTTGGCTGGCCCTCGCTTCATACTCGTCGCCAAGTCCACTGGCTCCAGGTCATCTATAAGTCCTTGCTAGGTAAAGTCCCCCCTTATCTCACCTCATTTGCTCACATCGTATATAGACTTGTTTATACTGTATTATTGACTGTATGTTTGTTTTACTCCATGTGTAACTCTGTGTCGTTGTATGTGTCGAACTGCTTTGCTTTATCTTGGCCAGGTCGCAATTGTAAATGAGAACTTGTTCTCAACTAGCCTACATGGTTAAATAAAGGTGTCCTCAACTTGCCTACCTGGTTAAATAAAGGTGTTCTCAACTAGCCTACCTGGTTAAATAAAGGTGTTCTCAACTAGCCTACCTGGTTAAATAAAGGTGTCCTCAACTTCCCTACCTGGTTAAATAAAGGTGTTCTCAACTTGCCTACCTGGTTAAATAAAGGTGTTCTCAACTAGCCTACCTGGTTAAATAAAGGTGTTCTCAACTAGCCTACCTGGTTAAATAAAGGTGTCCTCAACTAGCCTACCTGGTTAAATAAAGGTGTTCTCAACTAGCCTACCTGGTTAAATAAAGGTGAAATAAAAAATTTAAAAAATACAAATATATATTAATATTGTGTGTGAGAATGTCTGTCTGTCCTACATGTAGTGTTGGTAAATGGAGTTTTCCTCAACTGCCTAATCATAAATTGATATTGCAAATAGAAGTATTATGCTCAATAACTGACATTTTCAGATATTATTTTGACAAACACATTTTGGTGCTTACAATTCATTCTCGCTTGTCATAGATTTGGTGGGCACTGTCATCTGTGATCTTTGTGATACGTAATGATGAAACTGTCACTTCATATTTTATTTCTTAGTCTACAAACGCGATAGGGTTGGATCCTATATGCTCCTTTTTATTATTGTCCTGTGAATGGTTCAGTGCCTATCATTTAGGCTGTGTGTAGAATGGGGCATAAAGGAAATTCCCTCTACTACTAAATTACTACTAGATTATAGTGATAAGGAAAAAAGTATTCAAATGTTTGGTCTAGTTATATTCTATGTACAATACTTCCTGTGGTCACCAGGACAGAGCTAGTCCGTCCCCCTCCACCCTGCCGGAGTCCCCTGGTCACAACTCTCCTGGTAGCGCCTTACTGCTGGGTCTGAAGAGGGTGTTTGTGCGGCTGGTCGACTGCAGGAAAACACCAGGGCAGAGTGGAGCTGTGAGAGAAGGACACGAGGAGGGAGATTTGATTTCATCAAGTAAGAACAATGGGGTGTGTGGATTAGACTACAATCTGCTTCTGCAACTTCTGTTAATTGATTGATAAACAATATACACTCAGTGGCCAGTAAATTGTCGATCCAGTTTTGTGAACGGGGAGCGTGTACCTAATAAACTGGCCATAGTGTATTTATTGAAGAGGGAGGCAGGAAGCCTAGTGGTTAATGCCAGTAATCGCAAGGTTGCTGGTTTGAATCTTTGAGCCAACTAGGTAAAACCATCTGTGCTCTTGAGCAAGGTACTTAACCCTGATTGCTCCTGTAAGTCGCTCTGGATAAGAGCGTCTGTTAAATAACAATAAATTTTTACAAAAATAATACTATTTATGGACCTGTATTTCCAAAACCTAGTTATTCAATGTCTTTGTTTCACAGGGGACACACACTGTTGTTCTCTCAATGGGAGGGGCTTATCATCTGGGGAGCCTCAACAACATGTTGCTGACGAGACAGAGAAGAGTCTCTCCAGATCAGAACATCTCAAGAAACGCCAGCAGGGACGTACAGGGAAGAAACCTCACCACTGCTGCTCTGACTGTGGGAAGAGTTTCACAAGCCAAAGTGGCTTCATTATTCACTGTGATCAGTGTGGGAAGAGTTTTGCTGCATCTAACACCTTCAAATCTAAAGTAAGAATTCATACAGGGGAGAAGCCTGTCTTGATTGTGGGAAAAGCTTTGTTAGTGCAGGAGCCTTAACTGTACACCAGCGTGTACACACTGGAGAGAAGCCTTATAGCTGTGATCAGTGTGGAAAGAGCTTCAATCAGTCAGTCAACCTGACTACACACCAGCGAACACACACTGGAGAGAAGCCTTATAGCTGTGATCAGTGTGGAAAGAGCTTTAATCAGTCAGGGGAGAAGCCTGTCTTGATTGTGGGAAAAGCTTTGTTAGTGCAGGAGCCTTAACTGTACACCAGCGTGTACACACTGGAGAGAAGCCTTATAGCTGTGATCAGTGTGGAAAGAGCTTCAATCAGTCAGTCAACCTGACTACACACCAGCGAACACACACTGGAGAGAAGCCTTATTGCTGTGTTCAGTGTGGGAAGAGCTTTGCTGTAGCAGAAAAACTAACTAAACATCAGCGCATACACACAGGAGAGAAGCCTTATAGGTGTGATCAGTGTGGGAAGAGCTTTGCTGTAGTTTCCTCCCTGTCTACACACCAGCAAACACACACTGGAGAGAAGCCTTATACCTGTGATCATTGTGGAAAGAGCTTTGCTCAATCTGGGAGCCTGACTGCACACAAGCAAACACACTGGAGAGAAGCCTTATAGCTGTGATCAGTGTGGGAAGCGCTTTTCTCAAGCTTTCTCCCTGATTAAACAAGCGAACACACAGGAGAGAATGAAGCCTTACATCTGTGATCAGTGTGAGAAGCGCTTCAGTCAATAAGGGACCCTTTATTCCCACCAGTGAACACTTACTGGAGAAGGAACCGTATGTCTGTCCAGGTGGGAAGAGCTTTGTTTTTATTTAGGGTCAATGAGGAAAAAAACAGTAGACACAAACATGCTCTATTTCATCTCCCTCCCTTCTTGCACTGTTTCCAGATCCCTAAATAAAGGATCAGTATAAAGCATCTAGTGAACAGTCATATCCATCTCCCATTCTTAAACAGTTGACTTAGTCTGATCACCATGGTAACCTCTGGAGCATAATATGCAGCTCTGATCTAGGATCAGGTCTCCACTGTGTCTATGTAATATCACGCATTGATCTAAATGGATAAATGTTATCATAGGAAGTGTCATAATGAACCTGTGTGTGTGTGTGTGTGTGTGGGGGGGGGGGGGGGTGATAATTGTATCTTCTTTCATATACTCATGATACTACTATTAAATGTCATTATGTAGAATAATGTTTCAACAATAGGTGTATGTTCATGTATTAAATTGATCAATACATTCAATCCATTATCTTCTAAACAAGAAGTTATCACTTAAATGGTGTATTTTATATATCTGTATTGATTAAAATGATCCTAAATCTAATCCATAATACATTGGATAATTATTTCCATGAGTTCAAGACAAGATCTATGTATACTGTGTCTTGTAACAACGGTTAATGTAATAACTTTTAGATTTATAACGTAATAAAACTGGTAAATGTAATATCTTGTTGGTTAATATGATAAAATGTTGAATTGTTGTTTTTTCTATTTAATGTAATAAGTTACGTTATCAGTCAGGTGAGTAACAACCTTTTTAATAAATAACATAATGACTTCAACTGACCGTGTAATAACACCAAAACCAATGATTTATGTGTTACTTCACTTAAGTTAATGCACATACCACCCTCCACTAATTTCAAACCCACAAACACAAACCAATGTGTGTAACCGAAAGGTTGCAAGTTCGAATCCCCGAGCTGGTGACGTACAAATCTGTCATTCTGCCCCTGAACAATGCCGTTAACCCACTGTTCCTAGGCCGTCATTGAAAATAAGAGTCATATAAAGGTCAAATAAAATGCTATTGTAATCTTATACAGGCACACAGTTATAGACACACGCATTGATTTAAAAACAAATGAAATAATTCATCGGTAGTTATTTAGTTAACGAGACAGGGAGCTCGGTCGGGCAAGAGGAAGGAGGATTGGGAAACTGCAAATAACAATAAGCTGAACTCCGTCTAGCAGAAACATCTTTGTATTAGCAACTATTAATGATTAGTTTATATTGTGTTAAAGTTAAGGGATGTCACCCTCGGCGGGGTGAACCATAGTAGGGGACGTAAAGAGAAAACACCATCTTGAGAACTGAGTCTTCTTTGTAAATTGCTGTAAGTGTAAACTCCGGATTGCAAACTATATTAAACAAACTAACCTCTGATCAAAGAAGTTTCCTGTGGTCACTTGTATGAACATATACAGAAAGTGTAAGGAATATCTGCCCTGTTATCACTATTTCTATTCATTACGGAATAGTAGGCTGATAAATAGGCAAATCATTTGGAGTCGTGCATCTATAAAAATTGTTTGCAGACCGTCATAATAGCAAAGAAGAAGAAGACCCCTTCCTTCACAACAGCTCTGCTCGGTGAAATGCAGCAAGAATGAATGTCCTGACTTCTGCCAAGGTTGCATCGCCGTAAATGCTGTATGGCCACTGCAGACGTCGGATTGAACATACGGACTTTACTGTTTCACCACAAGGATGGCGCAGCGCTAATCGGTATTTTATTTACGAGGCCACTCTTACTGGGCCTCAGCCAATAAAAAATATGTGGACGCTCGAAGAGAACGTTCCCAGAGAAGGAGAGGCCCAACTCGAGGGAAAATCTGTCGCCCTCCAGCAGGTGGCGTTTTTTCCCCGCTCCACCAGGCAAGGAGTTTTTGTGTGGAGGTCAATGAAAATGTGATGATTTTGGTCAATCAAAAAACGAATGGCTTATGTGAGGTTTATTTGATCAATATAAGTTTCTTAGTCTACACCCCTAAGTCCACTATAAGCCCTTGGCGGGACGCTTTTGCGTCTTCCATTCAGAGAACCGCTACACGCCCTATAAAGGCATCTAGCCATGAGCTCATTTGAAAGACAATAGCAAAGAATTTCTCTAACCAAGCTGTTTTTGTTGTTTCTATAAATACCTTAGATTTGTGATTTTAGATTTTATTTGCAAATATAAAAACAATACAACCACACGTGGACATAATGCATTTACTATCATTCAGGATGATTCTAAAACAGTGAAACATGTACAGTTTAAATAGATTCATGATATAATACAAACAGTTATTTTCTAGCATAATGACTCCCTTAACCACCTCACCCACTTGAAGAGAGGTGTTGATGACTATATACAGTAGGTGGCGGCACCTTTTAAACACCACAGAAGAAGCCGGAAAGCATCAACAGGAAGTACTTTGTTACCATCCTCTATCTAGTTTTCAAACCAAATACAATTCATCAGGCTTTTGCAGGATGTTTCTAATGTAAGATTAGTCTAAATGAGACGTTCCTTTGTCACAACTGAAATGGAGTTTTGATATTTATAAAGTTGTGGTCGAGCTTTTCTTTATCTGAACGTTGTGACAAAGAAAGTAACTAGCATACACATTTAGTGTCGTTGTTTATTTTTTCGAAAGAATAAGGGAACGTTAGCTTCCACGATGGATCGGGTAAGTTTGGTTGACTTTTATTAATAGTATACCTATGGTGGTGTTTTAAATGTCTATGTCCAGTTTTCACGTGTGATCCTCCACATCCATGAGTTCGATTTGAACAGCAGGAGAAAAGAAACCATGGTGGTAATTTCAGCCAAGTAGCCTACTAGCTCATCGCACACAGATGGATGATACAAGGCAATGCTCAACCGGCAGGTCAAGTCAGAACCAGGGAGAAATAATTAGGCATCGCCTACACCAATTATGTATATAAACCCTGGCTTGCTGATGCTATATATTGGCAATTGAGAGGCTCTGAAGGCACCGGTTAACTTCTTTGAACACCTCAAATTGTTTCTCCAGATGTCAGTTCGACCACACAGCGTTTACACACTAATTTGTTGCGCCCAAATAAAGAAAACGACCATTGAAAATAGGTGATTTTTGTTGCTAGGCTACCAGTTAAAGTGCTGTTAGTTTGTGTTTGCGCGCGTCTTTATGCGGAAGTAACACAACAATGATAGCTAGTGTCGAAGAATGGTATGGAGTTAATTTTAGTCAAATTATTGAACATATCCTCCGCGCGAGTAAGCATCAGAAATTGTCCTTATTTAGCATATCAAGATCCTGATGTGGACCTCAGTCTAGAGCTTAAAATATACAATGTAGGCCTACTGTCAGTATTTGTCGTCATATTGAGAAAATAAGATGTCCACATAGGCCTATCGCAGGATATTGAATGATTCCATATCCGCCCATAGGAAATGTCCATGTGTGATATTCAGAATAATCCCAATATCATCTGTTTAAAAGAAAATAGTTTTGATATAGTTTTTTACATTAGAACTTGAAAAAACATTGGAACAAAGACATCTGGATTGTTTTGATACAGTTGAAGTCGGAAGTTTACATACACCTTATCCAAATACATTTGAACTCAGTCTTTCACAATTCCTGACATTTAATCCTAGTAAAAATTCCCTGTTTTAGGTCAGTTAGGATCACCACTTTATTTAAGAATGTGAAATTTCAGAATAGTAGTAGAGAGAATGATTTATCAGCTTTTATTTATTTAATCGCATTCCCAGTGGGTCAGAAGTTTACATACACTCAATTAGTATTTGGTAGCATTGCCTTTAACTTGTTTAACGTGGGTTAAACGTTTTGGGTAGCCTTCCACAAGCTTCCCACTATAAGTTGGGTGAATTTTGTCCCATTCCACCTGACAGAGCTGGTGTAACTGAGTCATAGGCCTCCTTGCTCGCACATGCTTTTTCAGTTCTGCCCACAAATATTCTATAGAATTGAGGTCAGGGCTTCGTTATGGCCACTCCAATACCTTGACTTTTTTGTCCTTAAGCCATTTTGCCACAACTTTGGAAGTATACTTGGGGTCATTGTCCATTTGGAAGACCCATTTGCGACCAAGCTTTAACTTCCTGACTGATATCTTGAGATGCTGCTTCAATATATCCACATAATTTTCTATCCTCATGATGCCAACTATTTTGTGACGTGCACCAGTCCCTCCTGCAGCAAAGCACCCCCACAACATGATGCTGCCACCCCCGTGCTTTCGTCGGCTTGTCTGGTTTTTTTTTTTATGGCGGTTTTGGAGCAGTGGCTTCTTCCTTGCTGAGCAGCCTTTCAAGTTATGTCGATATTGGACTCACACACACGTTTAAAACCAAAGCCCCTGCCAAAAACAATGTAGTCCCATCAACCTAAACTAAATATGTCTATCCATTGTGCTGATTTCTGTATGTGCGTACAAATAAAATAAAATAAACGTGTTGTGTGTCCCAACTTATGTTCCCTGAACGGTCTTGGACTCTGTCATACAGTACACGCTTTTCGTTTTTTTTGTTTGTCCAAGGCTACCTGGCTAAGATGCTTGCAATGATGCGCCAGGCCAGCTAGTTAATTGCCCATTTTCAAATGATTACTAGTTTTGAAGTAATTGTGACATGCTCATCTTACTACACACGGGCAAAAAAAAAAATATTTGGACAATTATTATTTTCTATTTTATTGTTTTAGATTCCCTTATATTGTCGTCGTGAGTGTTCAGTATTTCCTGTGTCTACTTTGCTAAAATTATTGTGTCAGATTAAAATGGCACTATAGCTTCCATAAAGTGATGGGAATTAAAGTTTGAATAACTGAGTCGAACAGATTTGATTACATTTGATCATGTATTACTCTCACGTGCACATTTCTGTCCATTAAGACCCAACAATGTGCTACCTTTTTGTAGCATTTCTGACAATGCTAACATCTTTTCAGCCAAATCTATCTAACCTGGTCAGCAACTTGGATGCTTGGCAACAATACTACAGCTATTAGCTAACATTAGCTTGTCCAAAGTCCAGCTAGCCTCTGTAGCTAGCTAACACCAGTCAACTGAAAGCTGCTAGCTAGCTAACCTACAGGCAAAGAAAGGTAGCTAGCTGTAATGGTTTATGGAAGGTTTGTTACACAAACAACAACTTCAGCCATTGTCCTGATCCAGACAACAATCGCTGACATTGACACAGAAGCTGGCTAACGATAGCTAGTTCACATCCAAATGACAGTCCTATATTTTTGCAGAAAACATAGCTGATCCGTTCAAAACCAAATTGACACGCTGCTACCTTACAATGCAATAGACTTTTGCAACGCTAGCTAGCTACTCCATAGACCAAGCTATATTTAGAGCTAGCCATATTTCACTGTCCGGCAGGACACCACTCAAGGTGTAGCTGAGAAAGCAAATAGACATGTAAACAGCATGTTGTGGACTGCAGTGAGCAAATGCATGCTGGCTAGTATCAGAACAAACTCAGTTTCAAACATCCTGAATAAATTAAAATAGTCTCCTTCTCCTGTCTTCTTTACAATTTTAATCCAAACCTGTGCAGATAAACAGTGTCAAACTAAGAACTTTGCCAATTGACTGGCTTGATTATTTTTACAGCTCCGATCTGGATGCTGGACTTGCCCATGTGTTGGATATTTGTCAACAACTCTGCCATGCACGGCCATTCCAGTGGTGCAGCACTAGGGGTGGGGGCTAATGGGGGCAAGAGAATATGTTAGGAAATTTAAAAAATCTTTCTCAGTAGCTTGCATTGCTAAAACAAAGGTTTAAGGAAATACAGGCAGGCACCACATTGCTACAAGACAAAATCAGTCGGTCAACTAATCATGATGGTCTTGTAAGTATTAAAGCAGTGTGTTAACTTAATTTAAACTCAATAAATAAATCATTTTGAAGAGCCTGGTCCTTCCCCCACCAGTAGCCAACCAGCAGTGTAGATACCAGTCCCAGGGGTCCCCTCAAGGAGTTATACTGACAGACACCTGTAGGATACATTGCTTTATAAAATAAGCAACAACCACTCAGACCAATTCCAGGATTTAATTTAATCATATGTTTTGTAGTGTTAAATATGTAATTATAGTGTTGCATGTTTTATAGAGTTAAACATTTTTTTATGGTGTTACATAATATTTTATAGTGTTAAATAATGGTGGGTCTACATCATGTTTCTTTGTATCTGCAGGAACAGTTGCACCCATGGCCCTCACGCTAGCTCCACTTCTACCTACATAATATGTTAAGGAATCCCTAGTTATCTTTCCTTCCTCCCTAACTGTGCACTTGTTGACTTTCCTTCACTGATTTGAAAGGAAATGGCTGTTATAAAACATATGGTGGATTCTCCCACTATCACATGACTCCACCAATCCAATGCCATTTTTTTCTCTCTCATTGGTACAATTTTCATAAGTATGTTGTAGATTTTCGTAACTGTAAGTACAACGATGTTCCTGTCATTTGTTGATAATACATTGAACTATCATTTAATCAAACTACTAAAAACTGAATTACGAAAGCAAAATTATAAAGTGTCAAGTGGACAATGTACTGCTGAAATACTTGGGTGTTAAATTACAGTTTATTCCACTCATTATCTGAATGTTGTTGATTTTTAGATGTGGCTGCTGTTACAGTAACAAGTCACATAGAAAAGTGGATCTTGAGCAATGTTACATGGAGCAGAAATTGCACCAGGCTACACCAATACCTTTCTACTGTAGGTTTCTACTACATGCCACAATACCCCTATATCTGAGGGTTTATTCTATGTATGTACTGTGTAAGGATACTGAAACTATAAGACTGACATTTTTCTCAACATGCTCCAAAAGTGGTATAACGAGCAGCAGTAGTTCTGGTGTTTAGGTTTTTCATCACTGGTTATTTGAACAAACCATGATTTAGCAGGTGTTAGTTACCATCTTTCACATTTCGGAAAGGGAGGGGACGTTTGGCCCTTATCAAGAGGGAGGAACTCCTCATTCTGGTTCTGCTCCTTGTTGTAGCATCTCTTAACTCGGGTGAAAGATGTGTTCAACTCCAAGGAATGCTCAATCAAGGTTCTGAACATAAAATGGGGCATTCCAAGTGTCATCAGTTTTTGCATTTGTACTAAGAGTAAAAAAATATATAAACCACTTTCATTTGAAAAATGTGTGATTTGAAAAAATATGTACGTTTGTGGAAAGTAGTGAACGATTGCACAGTTCAGGAGAAATGGGGTACTATAAGGATGCAGCAATCAATCAGAGATTTAGACTAAAGTCATATTTTTTGGTCTAATGATATTCTATGTACAATACTTTCTGTGGTCACCAGGACAGAGCTAGTCCGTCCCCCTCCAACCTGCCAGAGTCCCCTGGTCACAACTCTCCTGGTAGCGCCTTACTGCTGGATCTGAAGAGGGTGTCTGTGCAGCTGGTCGACTGCAGGAAAACAGCAGGGCAGAGTGGAACTGTGAGAGAAGGACACGAGGAGGAGGGAGATTTGATTTCATCAAGTAAGAACAATGGGGTGTGTGGATGAAACTACAATCTGATTCTGCAACTTCTGTTAATTCATTGATAAACCATATATACTCAGTTTATTAGGTACACCAATCTAGTACCGGATCGGGTCAGCCTTTGCCTCCAAAACAGCCTGAATTCTCCGGAGCCTGGACTGCTGCTGACTGGATATTTGCTTTTTTGAGGCACCATTCTTGGTGAACTCTGGACACTGTCGTGTGTGAAAAGTCCAGGAGAGTGTCTGTTTCTGAGATTCTGGATCCGGCGCGCCTGGCACCGGCGATCATACCTCGCTCAGTCGCTTAGGTCACTTTTACCCATTCTGATGTTCAATCAAACAGGAACTTAATGTCTCTGCCTGTCTGTCTGCTTTGTATAGCAAGCCATAGCCACGTGACTCACTGTCTGTAGGAGTGACCTATTTTCATGAACTGGGGAGTGTACCTAATAAACTGTGCACTGAGTGTATAATGATATATTGTTGATGTTTGTTTATGGACCCATATTTCCAAAACTTAGTTATTCAATGTCTGTTTCACAGGGGACTCTCCTAACCGTCGCTCTCTCAGCGGGAGGGACTTATCATCTGGGGAGCTTCAACAACAACATGTTGCTGACGAGGCAGAGAAGAGTGTCTCCCAATCAGAACACCTCAAACACCAGCACAGACGTACAGGGAAGAAATCTCACCACAGCTGCTCTGACTGTGGGAAGAGTTTCACTACACGGAGATCCTTCATAACGCACCTGCGTATTCACACCGGAGAGAAGCCTTATCACTGTGATCAGTGTGGGAAGAGCTTTGCTCGGTCTGGACAGCTGACTACACACCGGGTAACACACACTGGAGAGAAGCCTTATAGCTGTGGTCAGTGTGGAAAGAGCTTCAATCAGCCAGGCAACCTGACAGCACACCAGCTAACACACACGGGAGAGAAGCCTTACAGCTGTGATCAGTGTGGGAAGAGCTTCAATCACTCAGGCAACCTGACAGCACACCAGGTAACACACACTGGAGAGAAGCCTTATAGCTGTGATCAGTGTGGGAAGAGCTTTGCTCGGTCTGGACAGCTGACTACACACCGGGTAACACACACTGGAGAGAAGCCTTATAGCTGTGGTCAGTGTGGAAAGAGCTTCAATCAGTCAGGCAACCTGACAGCACACCAGGTAACACACACGGGAGAGAAGCCTTACAGCTGTGATCAGTGTGGGAAGAGCTTCAATCACTCAGGCAACCTGACAGCACACCAGGTAACACACACGGGAGAGAAGCCTTACAGCTGTGATCAATGTGGGAAGAGGTTTGCTCAAGATTCCAACCTAACTAGACACCAGGTAACACACACAGGAGAAAAGCCTTACAGCTGTGATCAATGTGGGAAGAGGTTTGCTCAAGCTTCCAACCTAACTAGACACCAGGTAACACACACAGGAGAAAAGCCTTACAGCTGTGATCAATGTGGGAAGAGTTTTGCTACATATTACACCTTCAAATATCATCTGAGAATTCATACAGGGGAGAAGCCTTACCCCTGTCTTGATTGTGGGAAACACTTTGCTAGTGCAGGATCCCTAACCATACACCAGAGTGTACACACAGGAGAGAAGCCTTATAGCTGTGATCAGTGTGGGAAGAGCTTTGCTGTAGCTTCCACCTTGAATAAACACCAGCGCATTCACACTGGAGAGAAGCCATATAGCTGTAATCTGTGTGGAAAGAGCTTTGCTGTGGTTTCCACCTTGAATAAACATCAGCGCATACACACTGGAGAGAAGCCATATAGCTGTGATCAGTGTGGGAAGAGCTTTGCTCAATCAGATAAACTAACTATACACCAGCGAACACACACAGGAGAGAAGCCTTATAGCTGTGATCAGTGTGGGAAGAGCTTTGCTCGAGCTTCCACCCTGACTAAACACCAGCGAACACACACTGGAGAGAAGCCTTATAGCTGTGATCAGTGTGGAAAGAGCTTTGCTGAGTCAGGGACCCTGAATTCACACCAGCGAACACACACTAGAGAGAAACCCTATGTCTGTCTATGTGGAAAGAGTTTTACTCATTTAGGGCAAATTAAAAAACACCAGAAATCAAAAACGTGCCATATTTCATCTCCATCCTATACCTGACAGCAGTTATAGATCCCTAAATTAAAGGCTCTATAGAAAACATATCCATCTCCCATTCTTAAACAGTTGACTTAGTCTGATCACCATGGTAACCTCTGTGGAGCATAATATGCAGCTCTGATCTAGGATCAGGTCTCCCCTGTGTCTTTGTAATATCACACATTGGGATCTAAATGGATAAATGTTATCATAGAAAATGTCATATTGTGTGGGGGGGGGGGTATTGATAATTGTATCGTCGTTCATATACTCATGATACTATTATTACATCTCATTATGTAGAATGTTTCAACAATAGGTGTATATTCATGTATTCAATTAATCAATAAATTCAATCCAATATCTTATAAACAAGAGTTCACTTTAATGTTATAGTTTTCTTGTGTGAGCAAGATGGTGCCAACAGGAGGGGTCGCCTCAATTCTAGTCCAGCCGGAAATAACTATTGGATATCAGAGTTACGTCAACTTACCAACAATTCGACCAGGAATACAACTTTCCCGATGTGGATCCTTTGTTCGCACCACCACCCAGGGCATTCGATCTGATTCCAGAGGCCGACCCAAAACAACGTCACCGCAGAAGTGGTAGACGGAGCGGCCTTCTGGTCAGAATTCGGAGGCGTGCACACCACCCACAGCTTCCGAGTATATTACTCACTAAAGTCCAGTCTCTAGACAACAAGGTAGACGAAATTAGGGCAAAGGTTGCTTTCCAGAGAGACATCAGGGACTGTAACATACTCGGTTTCACGGAAATATGGCTCTCTCGGGATATGTTGTCGGAGTCCGTACAGCCACCGGGATTCTTTATGCGTCACGCTAACAGAAATAAACATCTCTGGGAAGATGAAGGGCAGGTTGGTTGTTTCATGATTAACGACTCATGGTGTAATCGTAACAACATACAAGAACTCAAGTCCGTTTGTTCACCTGACCTAGAATTCCTCACAATCAAATGCCAACCGTTTTATCTCCCAAGATAATTCTCGTCTGTTATTGTCACCTCCATGTATATCCCCCCTCAAGCCGATACCACGACGACCCTCAAGGAACTTCACTGGATTCTTTGCAAACTGGAAACGATATATCCTAAGGCTGCATTTATTGTAGCTGTGTATTTCAATTAACAAAGCAAATTTGAGAACACGGCTACCTAAATTCTATCAGCATATTGATTGTAGCACTCGTGAGGGCAATACACTGGATCACTGCTACTCTAACTTCCGCGATGCATACAAGGCCCTCCCCTGCCCTCCGTTCGGCAAATCTGACCACGACTCCATTTTGCTCCTGCCTTCCTAAAGGCAGAAACTCAAACAGGATGTATCTCCTGACGAGGACTATTCAACGCTGGTCTGACCAAGCGTAACTCACGCTTCAACATTGTTTTGATCGCGTGGACTGGGACATGTACCAGGTAGCCTCAGAAAATAATATTGATTTATACGCTGATTCGGTGAGTGAGTTTATAAGGAAGTGCATTGGAGATGTTGTACCTACTGTGACTATTAAAACCTACCCCAACCAGAAACCGTAGATAGATGGCAGCAGGTTCTGAAATTAACACCCGCCAAGCGCCAAATGTGGGTAGATTTTTCATTTGGCGAGTAAATCTCAGAATGTTATCCGCCACACTTGCGGGTAAATGTTTGTATCAAAATAGTAATGTAATCAAATCTGGCATGATGGCTCAAGGGAATTACTCATGTTTGCCAGCCTACCACAGACCGTCTCTAGTGCTCTTAGTTTCGCGGCACTGTTTACCACACGGTACATCAGCTACTCGACATCGCTCACTTGCCACGGGTCTGCTGCTAGCATAATAGCTATTATGTGTCGACATTTACCTGGAGTGAGCCAACCTTTTGAAACAAAAACCCACTGACGAAAAGGAGGACGAATCACAGAAAGTTTTGTGAGAAATGAAGGTTTGGAGATAAAGGTGTTTCAAGAGGCTGGCTACAGTAAGATGCGGAGACTGTGGTGATGAATTGTTCTGTGTGCCACCAGTATGCTGAAGATAAAAGCAGAAACAACTCATTTGTTATCAGAAATGAAATGATGAAGCTGGAGAACATTTGTGACCATGAACACAGCAATGTCACATTGCCTGCGTGCCGAGTGTCCCAGGCTCAATCAGAGACTCCTCTTGACACCCTCTGTGACGGCAATAATGGCAATGTCAGAGCAGACCAGCACGAAGATGAAGATACTGTTTAGGACTGTACATGCCATTGGCAAGAAGATGAGACCACTTTCTGACTTTGAGTGGATGTGCGAGTAAGTGAAAGTTGTTACTCTTGTAGCTAGACTAGTACTTTGTAGCTAGATTTTTCAAGTCTATTTATCAGACGTGGTCCAGTATTGTAGGTTATTTCTCAGTTATTGATAAGCTTTGGTTCATCTCAAAATAGTGTATAAATAACCAAATTATAGGCCTACTGATTTTTTTTATTTTACTAGGCAAGTCAGTTAAGAACAAATTCTTATTTTCAATGACGGCCTAGGAACAGTGGGTTAACTGCCTTGTTCAGGGGCAGAACGACAGATTTTGTACCTTGTCAGCTCGGGGATTTCAACTTGCATAATTGTATTTTACCATTGTTGTTGCCCTGTTTGGACATCTATGTGCTCTTATTCATTGTCTCTGCTATGTTTTGTTTCTATCATTGTGTGCCCACTTTTTACAGCATTGTATTCAACATAATAATACCGGCCTCCCGGGTGGCGCAGTGGTTAAGGGCGCCAGCTAGCAGCGCCAGCTGTGCCATCAGAGTCCCTGGGTTCGCGCCCAGGCTCTGTCGTAACCGGCCGCGACCGGGAGGTCCGTGGGGCGACGCACAATTGGCCTAGCGTCGTCCGGGTTAGGGAGGGCTTGGTCGGTAGGGATGTCCTTGTCTCATCGCGCACCAGCGACTCCTGTGGGCCGGGCGCAGTGCGCGCTAACCAAGGTTGCCAAGGTTGCCAGGTGAACGGTGTATCCTCCGGTGCGGCTGGCTTCCGGGTTGGAGGCGCGCTGTGTTAAGAAGCAGTGCGGCTGGTTGGGTTGTGTATCGGAGGACGCATGACTTTCAACCTTCGTCTCTCCCGAGCCCGTACGGGAGTTGTAGCGAAATTGGGGAGAAAAAAGGGGTAAAATAAAATGTTAAAAAAATACATAATAATACCGCCCCAATAGGTCCACAGACGATACAGACGATACTATCACACCGCTCTGTCCCATCTGAACAAGAGGAATACTAATAAGAATGAACACATTGACTACAGCTCAGCATTCAACCCTCCAGACTCATCATCAACCCCACCCTGTGCAATTGGGTCCTGGACTTCCTGACGGGCCGCCCCCAGGTGGTGAAGGTAGGAAACAACATCTCCACTTCACTAATCCGCAACACACTCAATCCTCTGTAGTCCTGCAATGTGTCTGTAAGGGCACCTACTAGATCCACAGCCCTTGCTAGGTCAAGAGAGCTTGATTGGAGCATGTCAGAAAGACATTTGGCATCACCAAGCACTTTACAAAAGGTAACCAAAAGCCCTATAAAATGTGAATATATCTGAGAATGAAGGCCCCTATTTTCAAGTGTGATATCCTGTAATTTATTAAATTTAATAAATTATACATTGGATAATAATTTCCATGAGGTCAAGGCAAGAACTATGCATTCTATGTAATAACTTTTAGATTTATAATGTAATAAAACTGGTACAGTTGAAGTCGTAAGTTTACATACACTTAGGTTGGAGTCATTAATTAAAACTTCTTAGGGTTAGCCCCTTTTTTTCAATTTTTGCCAAAATGACATACCCAAATCTAACTGCCTGTAGCAGTAATATGCATATTCTTGGTACCATTTGAAAGGAAACACTGAACTTTGTGGAAATGTGAATTGAATGTATGAGAATATATCACAATAGATCTGATAGAAGAAAATGCTAAGAAAAAAACAACCTGTTTTTTTTCTACCACCATCTTTGAAATGCAAGAGAAAGGTCCCAGTTCTACCCATCACTCTGGTTGTAATTCTGATGGTGTCCACAAGATGGAAGCAGTGTGTGCGCACATTTTCAGACGGATAACTTGACGTTTGAGCGTTCTACATGACATTTAGTGTGAAGTCACCCAGGTACATTTGTGCAAATCTTGAAGGAGACGTTTGCATTCATAATACATAATTTTGCAAGAATATCATCAAATCTGTATACTTTAACTTTGATTTAGCTTTTCCATTATTAGTAGCCATATTATTAATTCAACATTTTGCAAAACAACCAGTTTTCATAACTCTGAATATTCTTGTAGTTTTTGTCCAAAAGGAAAAGGCATGCTGTCACAAAAGGTTAGCACCTACATTTTGTGACAGACAGACACAGGGTTTCCGGATACTCCCGTAATCTAGCTAGCTTTGTTTGACCCCTTTTGGTGCTTATTTGACAAAGATACAATTGTAAATGCTGGTGTTCCTAGCTCCAACAGTGCAGTAATATCTAACAATACACCCGTCTAAAAGTAAAATCATGGAATTATTGACATGTACACACCTGTACAATCACTCTCTCACACACACACACCTGTACAATCACTCTCTCACACACACACACACACCTGTACAATCACTCTCTCTCTCACACACACACACACACACACACACACACACACACACCTGTACAATCACTCTCTCTCTCACACACACACACACCTGTACAATCACTCTCTCTCACACACACACACACACACACCTGTACAATCACTCTCTCTCACACACACACACACACACACACTTGGGTAATACAAGTTATTTTGCTGGTAGGGGAATAACCTGCGTGTGAATGTAATAATGTGTGTTATCTGTGATGGTTTTGTTTGTCTTGTTTAGTTTATTAATCATTGTACCTAAACTGTATGTATAGACATGTATACGTAGGGCCCAGCTGTAAAAGAGGTCTGTCCGTGTTCCTTGTTGAAATAAAGTTATAATAATACACATTGATTAAAAAAATTAACAGAATTTATTTGTAGACCTTGTTGTCAATGAGCCAGGGGGCTTGTTCAGGCTCACTTGGGGTGACAATGTATATGTTCCTAAAGTGTAAAATGTGTTCTATCATTGCAGCAATGGTACCTTTCTGTGTGTTTATCACTATTTCTATTCATCCCTCCATCCCTTTCAGTTTTCCCATAGGGTAAAACCCCTATGACAACGTCAGCATACAGTACATCAGGTTATTACTCATGTTTACCCTTTAATCATATATCATTGGGAATATTAGATTCATAGCTGTCCATCAGACACATCTTCAGAATGTTCAGATTGACAGAAAGTTGATATTTGACCTCTAGGAAATATATCAGAATTACCTGTCATTGCTTTAAAAAGAAAATTATACATTTTTAACTTTGTTTGACATGTGGTTCTGAAACATCGTAAAAATGACCTTTAAAAAAATGCCTTGCCTCAGGCGGGGAGAACCCTCGACTGGACCCCCACCCCATAATGGGCTACCACCTCCACCCCGACCACCACTCCTCAGAGAGGTCACTACATGTCTTAGAGGACTCTGATGTCAACGTCAGAAGACTGTACGAGTGAAAAATATTTTCAGATAGAAACATAAAATAGACAAACATACTTTGAAAATGTAATGTGTTGTCGGTTGGATGACACAGGACCAAAATACACATTAGGAAAAGGTGAAGATCATTGCCTTGCATCAGCATTTGAGAATAAATATAGCTGACTATACTGATCAAGTCACCTTGTCTGAGAGAGAGTTACATGGAAATCAAAATGTCTCCCCAGGGTAAGCCTATGGGAAATCCCCTATGGGAAAAATGAATGGTGGAAAACAGTTGGAACCATTTCCCTGTTCGAGCACTAGGTTTTATGGGTATTATGACGAGTACACTGTGGGGCTCTAAGGAGAGAAATAGCAATAGGTACTAATTTTGCCATGGTTCATTGGACAAAGCCTATGGGGAAAATGTAATGGCGTTTATGTAGGGTGTTTGGATAAATGCCGAAAATATGGACCGTTGTAAACACAGGTTTAGGAGATCTTATACATTTTGTTCTACAATATTTATCAGCTAACGTCACTTCTTGTTAATTTTGAAGAATTTGTAACAAAAAAAGCACAGAAGGCTTCATAATTCATAAACTTCATATTAACTGACTGCTATTATCTCATAGAACAAAACGTATAAGATCTCAAGCCTGTGCTTATCTTATTTTCGGTATTTATTCCAAAACAAAACATTTTCCCCATTGGGATGGATGAACGAGCCAAATGTATCTCATTTCCGAGTTTCAAGACTACAAGCTGGCGAGCTCGTATAGCTCGACATTGAAATGATTGGTTGACGGTAAGTGGGGGCGGTACTTCCTGTATAAACACAAACTCCCTTCCTTAACTACTTCCTTCCAGCAGTGTGTATCAGGGAGATTCCTAGATGTGAGAAGTGTGCAGGAGGACCTGAGAGAAAGGAATGTGTAGTATTGATGTAAAAAGTTGTGTGTATAAACTGTAGGGGTACACATGGTGCTGGAGATCAGATGTGTCCGGTGAGAGAAAGACAGATTGAGGTTACCAGGATCACAGTAGTGCAGAAGGTGTTGTATGCTGAGGCAGGGAAGAGAGTAGTAGAGGAAGATGGGTCCAGGGTGAAGGATCCTGAGAGGATCTCTGTGATTAGGCCGAGGTCAATAGAGAGTGACAGGAATAACATGCTTCAGTAAGTTTTGGCCAAGTTCATGGCCATGGTTGTCAACAGTACCACAGTAATAGAGTGTAAATCACAGTGGATAGATGATGTGGTGGCAGCTGTTGAGAAGTACTTGGGTGTACAATATTTTACTGCAGAGTTACAAGGTGTTTTGAAGGATAATATCCTGTCCTCCTAGGATGCTGGCCTGGTGTTGAATCAGAGGGCCAAAGTAGTGGAATATTGATGAGGTTTTAATGGGTGTTTGGTTAGTTGGTTTTTCACAGTGTTATGAACTAATACTACAGAATAGTAGGCTGATACACAGCCAATACACTAGGTGGGGGCGTGCACCTATAATCATTGTTTTGCTGACCGCCATAACACTAAAGAAGAAGACCACTTCCTTCTCAACATCTCTGGATCTGGTCTGTAAAGCGGAAGAATTATAAATCAATCCAATTTTATTGGTCACATACTTGTGTTTAGCAGATGTTATAGCGGGTGTAGCGAAAGGCTTGTAACACACTGACTACTTCGGAGGTTGCATTGCTGTAAATGCTGCATGGTTCGCAGCATGTATAGCTGTAATTTGTCTGATATTTTTTTAGGCTACACTTACTGGGCCTCAGACAATTAAAAATATCTGGAATCTCGGAAGAGGATGTTGTTCCAACAGACTGGGGTAGAGGTAGACTATAACGGATGTTAGAGTTGCGTCAATCGAATCTGGTATCAGGATAAATATGACAATGAGTCACCGATTGTATACTATGTACTTTTTATTAGCTAAGCAATAAGTGGTATATGCAATTTTCGTATATACGGGCTCTCTGTCACACCTCGCAGGGCAAACAGACAACTGACTTGTTCCTGACAAAGTTATTATAATATACTCTGACAGAAGTAGTTCCTGCTTCCGTGCCGGCCTCTCAGAGTAGAGACTGGGCGTGGTTTAAACTCACCCAGCCTATCGTAGATTGTTGGCGCAGAGCTGGTCCCAGCCCCCTAGGGCTCCAGCGGTCAGTCGTTGTAGTTGTGTAGAATATTCAGTTATCAGGCACCTGGCACCTGTTATCTAACAAAAGACCGTTTGTCTCGCAACACTACGTTCTGAATGTGCCCCCCCCCCCCCCCCCCCCCCCCCAACTCATTGCACAGGTCCTGTCTTCATGTTATTCTGTATTTTTCCATCAAGAGAAAAGGCCATGGCCCTGAAACTGTTAACAATGTCTCAAGTCAGCTATGTTGCATAACACACACACCCACACAAGCCAACAGCAGATAATATTCCACCACATATGATATGGTAACGGGCTATAGTGTATAACGCAGAACCTCACACAGACAACAGGATTGTTGGTGGTGTTGAACGTTTTATTGACTTTAATAGATTCAAATCTTATCCAGGATCTTTCTGAAGTAAGATTAGGCTACATCAGACATATATTTGTCACAACGTAAGTCGAGTGTTGATATTTATATTAACGTTTGCTCTGGTCTAGCTTTATCTGAACGCGGTAACAAAGAAAGTAACTAGTGTAGGCTAGCTACAGATTTACTGTCACGTTTTTTATTTGAAGAAACGCTGAAGAAAGAAAGGCTTCAACGATGGTTCAGGTAAGTTATGTCGACTTACTAACAGTTTTCCTACTGTGGTGTATAACATGTCTAGTTTAATCATCTTTGATCTTCCATATCCATTCGTTCCATTTGAACAGCTGGTCAAAATAAACAATGGTGGTAATAAACACGTGGGATATTTTGTCCTTCATCAAAGTAGCCTACTATCCTAAAGCACACAGATTGATACAAGACAATGCGCAACGAGCAGGTCAAGTCAGAACCATGGAGAAATAATTAATTGCAAAGTTACAACTTGCGGTAGCGGTGTGTAGGTAAAAATCACCTGGGAAGAAAGCCAGAAAAATAGCCATATTACATGTTATAATAATTGCGTTGTTATAACCTGTTAGTTCATATGCCTTGACTCAGCTGAGACAAGAAGACAGTGGCAGAATACATTCAACCAGACCTTTGTTACATCATAAAACTAGAGAGCAACATCTGTCCTGTTAAGTTCACAAGAAATGTTGCATGTAACAGTTACATGACCTTCAGAATGGTCGAGCAAGTGAATGTTTTCTGAATACTAAACAGCTATTGATTTAGAGTTACCGCAAGTCGAAAAGGAAACAGGTGCTTCCTCCACTGTTCAAGCACCATTTCAACTTCAACATCATCTAATTTAGTGACAACTAAAAGATACCAAAAACCAGGGGTGCAACTTTCACTGGGATTGAGTGTATCTGCAGGAACAGTCGCACCCATGGCCCTCACGCTAGCTCCACTTCTACCTACATAATATGTTAAGGAATCCCTAGTTATCTTTCCTTCCTCCCTAACTGTGCACTTGTTCACTTCCCTTCACTGATTTGAAAGGAAATGGCTGTTATAAAACATATGGTGGATTCTCCCACTATCACATGACTCCACCAATCAAATACTGTTTTTTTCTCTCTTTGGTACAATTTTCATAAGTATGTTGTAGATTTTCGTAAATTTAAGTACAACGATGTTCATGTCATTTGTTAACCATCATTTAATCAAACTGCTAAAATCTGAATTACGTAAGCAAAATTATAAAGTGTCAAGTTTACGTACAGTATTAAAAAATATGAAATCAGAAATGATGTAGTGTACAATGTACTGCTGAAATACTTGGGTGGTAAATTACAGTTCATTACACTCATGTTCTGAATGTTGACGGTTTTAAATGTGGATGCTGTTACAGTAATAAGACAAGTGAATCTTGAGCAATGTTACATGGGGCAGAAATTGCACCAGGCTACACAATACCTTTTTACTGCAGGCTTCTGCTACATGTTACAATACCCCCATATCTGATGGTTTCTTCTATGTATGTCCTGTATAAGGATACTGAAACTATGAGACTGACATTTTTCTCAACATGCTCCAAGTGGGATAACTAGCAGCAGTAGTTCTGGTGTTTAGGTTTTTCATCACTGGTTATTTGAACAACATGATTTAGCAGGTGTTACCATCTTTCACACGTTGGAAGGGGAGGCGACATCTACATCTTGAAAGAGGGGGTGGAGCTTTTCGTTTCTGTTCTGCTCTTTGTTCTACCATCAAGTTTTATACGTTTTTAAATTTTGTAAAAAATATTCCAATTCTATTTTGAAAAATTTGCCAAAGTGAAATATACAAGACATTTGTGGAAACTAGTGAACGGTTACACACTTCAGGAGAAAGGAGGTATTATAAGGATGCAGCCATCAATCAGAGATTTAGACTAATCAAATGTTTGGTCTAATGATATTCTATGTACAATACTTCCTGTGGTCACCAGGACAGAGCTAGCCCATCCCCCTCCACCCTGCCGGAGTCCCCTGGTCACAACTCTCCTGGTAGCTCCTTACTGCTGGGTCTGAAGAAGGTGTCTGTGAGGCTGGTCGACTGCAGGAAAACACCAGGGTGGAACTGTGAGAGAAGGACAGGAGGATGGAGATCTGATTTCATCAAGTAAGAACAATAGGGTGTGTGGATGAGAACACAATCTGCTTCTGCAACTTCTGTTAATTGATTGATAAACAGTAAACACTCAGTGGCCAGTAAATTGTCGATCCAGTTTTGTGAATGGAGGTGTTCCTAATAAACTGACCATAGTGTATTTATTGAAGAGGGAGGCAGTTAGCCTAGTGGTTAAGGCCAGTAATCGCAAGGTTGCTGGTTTGAATCTCTGAGCCAACAAGGTAAAACCATCTGTCTGCTCTTGGGCAAGGTACTTAACCCTGATTGCTCCTGTAAGTCGCTCTGGATAAGAGCGTCTGCTAAATAACAAATACTTTTTACAAAAATAATACTATATATGGACCTATATTTCCAAAACCTAGTTATTCAATGTCTTTGTTTCACAGGGGACATACACTGTTGTTCTCTCAGCGGGAGGGGCTTTTCATCTGGGGAGCCTCAACAACATCCTGTTGCTGACGAGACAGAGAAGAGTCTCTCCAGATTAGAACACCCCAAGAAACACCAGCAGAGACGTACAGGGAAGAAACCTCACCACTGCTGCTCTGACGGTGGGAAGAGTTTCATATGAATGAAGCCAGAGTGGCTTCATTATTCACTGTGATCAGTGTGGGAAGAGTTTTGCTGCATCTAACACCTTCAAATCTAATGTAAGAATTCATACAGGGGAGAAGCCTTACCCCTGCCTTGATTGTGGGAAAAGCTTTGTTCGTGCAGGAGCCTTAACCATACACCAGCGTGTACACACAGGAGAGAAACCTTATAGTTGTGATCAGTGTGGGAAGAGCTTCAATCAGTCAGGCAGCCTGACTACACACCAGCGTGTACACACAGGAGAGAAACCTTATAGTTGTGATCAGTGTGGGAAGAGCTTCAATCATTCAGGCAACCTGACTACACACCAGCGAACACACACAGGAGAGAAGCCTTATAGTTGTGATCAGTGTGGGAAGAGCTTTGCTGTATCAGAAACACTAACTAGACACCAGCGAATACACACTGGAGAGAAGCCTTATAACTGTGGTCAGTGTGGAAAGAGCTTTGCTGGAGTTTCGTCCCTGACTGCACACCAGCAAACTCACACTGGAAAAAAGCCTTACAGCTGTGGTCAGTGTGGGAAGAGCTTTGTTATAGTTTCCTCCCTGACTACACACCAGCGAACTCACACTGGAGAAAAGCCTTACAGCTGTGGTCAGTGTGGGAAGAGCGTTGCTGTAGCTTCCACCCTGATTACACACCAGCGGACTCACACTGGAGTGAAGCCTTATAGCTGTGATCAGTGTGGGAAGAGCTTTGTTATAGTTTCCTCCCTGACTACACACCAGGTAACACACACTGGAGTGAAGCCTTATGGCTGTGATCAGTGTGGGAAGAGCTTTGCTGCAGCTTCCGCCCTGATTATACACCAGCGAACACACACAGGAGAGAAACCTTATAGCTGTGATCAGTGTGGGAAGAGCTTCAAACATTCAGGCAGCCTGACTACACACCAGCGAACACACACAGGAGTGAAGCCTTATAGCTGTGATCAGTGTGGAAAGAGCTTCAAACATTCAGGCAACCTGACTACACACCAGCGAACACACACAGGAGAGAAGCCTTACAGCTGTGGTCAGTGTGGGAAGAGCTTTGCTGTAGCTTCCACCCTGATTACACACCAGCGGACTCACACTGGAGTGAAGCCTTATAGCTGTTATCAGTGTGGGAAGAGCTTTGCTCTAGCTTCCCACCTGACTGCACACCACAGAATACACACAGGAGAGAAGCCTTATAGTTGTGATCAGTGTGGAAGGGGCTTTTCTCAATCAGTAAACCGGAATATACACCAGCGAACACACACAGCAGAGAAGCCTTATAGCTGTGTTCAGTGTGGAAAGAGCTTTGCTGTATTTTCCTCCCTGTCTACGCACCAGCGAAGACACACTGGAGAGAAGCCTTATAGCTGTGATCAGTGTGGGAAGAGCTTTGCTGCAGGTTCCACCCTGACTAGACACAAAAACTAACTAGACACCAGCGAACACACACTGGAGAGAAACCTTATTAGCTGTGATCATTGTGGAAAGAGCTTTAATCAGTCAGTGGCCCTGAAATCACACAAGCAAACACACACTGGTGAGAAAGAAGCCTTATATCTGTGATCAGTGTGAGAAGCGTTTCAGTCAGTTATGGACCCTTTATTCACACCAGTGAAGCTCTGTTTATTTAGGGCCAATGAGAAAGAAACAGAAAGCACAAACTTGCTGTAATTAGATAACCTGAATTCACACCAGCGAATACACGCTGGAGAGAAGCCTTATAGCTGTGTTTCATCTCCCTCCTTTCTGGCACAGTTTCCAGATCCCTAAATAAAGGATAAAATCAAATGTATTTATATAGCCCTTCTTACATCAGCTGATATCTCAAAGTGCTGTACAGAAACCCAGCCTAAAACCCCAAACAGCAAGCAATGCAGGATCAGTAGAAAACATCTAGTAAACAGTACATATCCATCTCCCATTCTTAAACAGTTGCCTCAGTCTGATCACCATGGTAACCTCTGTGCAGCATAATATGCAGCTCTGATCTAGGATCAGGTCTCCCTTGTGTCTATGTAATATCACACATTGATCTAAATGGATAAATGTTATCATAGGAAATGTTATAGGGAACTTGTGTGTGTGTGGGGGGGGGGGGGGGTAATTGTATCTTCTTTCATGTACTCATGATAATACTATTATTAAATGTCATTATGTAGAATAATATTTCAACAATAGGTTTATATTCATTTATTAAATTGATCAATACATTCAACCAATTATCTTCTAAACAAGAAGTTATCACTTAAATGGTGTATTTTATAAATCTGTATTGATTAAAATGATCCTAAATCTAATCCATAATATATTGGATAATTATTTCCATGAGTTCAAGACAAGATCTATGCATACTGTGTCTTGTAACAACGGTTAATGTAATAACTTTTAGATTTATAACGTAATAAAACCGGTAAATGTAACATCTTGTTGGTTAATATGATAAAATGTTGTCTAATAACCTTTTCCACTTAATGTAATAAGTTATTGGTATCAGGTTACAACTTTTTTTTATGAATAACGTAATAACTTAAACCGATCATGTAATAACACCTAAACCAATGTTTAATGTGTTACTTCACCAATGTTAATGCACATACCACCCTCCACCAATAACAAACCCACACACACAAACCTATGCCCTTGTACTCGTACACAAACAAGCACACAGTTATAGACACATACATTGATTTAAAAAAAAAAATGAAATAACAATTAATCGGTAGTTCTTATATTCAATGGGGTGGCAGGGTAGCCTAGTGGTTAGAGCGTTGGACGGTTGCAAGTTCAAACCCGCGAGCTGACAAGGTACAAATCTGTCTAACTGCCCCTGAACAGGCAGTTAACCCACTGTTCCTAGGCCGTCATTGAAAATAAGAATTTGTTCTTAACTGACTTGCATGGTTAAATAAAGGAAAAAAATAAATGAGACAGGGGGCTCGGTCGGGCAAGAAGAAGGAGGATTGGGAAACTGCAAATAACAATCTGAACTCTGCCTAGCAGAAACATCTTTGAATTTGCAAATATTAATGATTTGTTTATGTTGTAATAAAGTTAAGGGCGGGGTGAACCATAGTAGGGGAAATAAAGTGAAAACACCATCTTGAGAACTGAGTGTCTTGTTTGTAAATTGCTGTAAGTGTAAACTCCGGGTTGCAAACTATATTAAACAAACTAACCTCTGATTCCTGTGGTCACTTGTGGTCACGCCCACTTGTGGTCACGCCCTATAAAGGAATCTAGCCATGAGCTCATTTGAAAGACAACAGCAAAGAATTTCTCTAATATAAAAACAATACAACCACACGTGGTCTAGAGCTTAAAATATACAATGTAGGCCTACTGTCACATAAATAATTTACTATCATTCAGGATGATTCTAAAACAGTGAAACATGTTTACAGTACAGTTTAAATAGATTCATGATATAATACAAAAGTATTTTCTAGGATAATGACTCCCTAAACTGCCTCACCCACTTGAAGAGAGGTGTTGATGACTATATACAGTAGGTGGCGGCACCTTTTAAACACCACAGAAGAAGCCGGAAAGCATCAACAGGAAGTACTTTGTTACCATCCTCTATCTAGTTTTCAAACCAAACACATTTCCACATCCTTTTCCAGAATGTTTCTAATGTAAGATTAGTCTAAATGAGACTTTCATTTGTCACAACTTAAATGGAGTTTTGATATTTATAAAGTTGTGGTCGAGCTATTCTTTATCTGAACGCTGTGACTAAGAAAGTAACTGTAGCATACACATTTAGTGTCGTTTTTTAATTTTTTTTAGAAAGAATACAGTAACTTTAGCTTCCACGATGGATCGGGTAAGTTTGGTTGACTTTTATTAATAGTTTACCTATTGTGGTGTTTTAAATGTCTAGGTCCAGTTTTCACGTGTGATCTTCCACATACATGAGTTCGATTTGAACAGCAGGAGAAAAGAAACCATGGTGGTAATTTCAGCCAAGTAGCCTACTAGCTCATCGCACACAGATTGATGAAACAAGGCAATGCGCAACAAGCAGGTCAAGTCAGAACCAGGGAGAAATAATTAGGCATCGCCTACACCAATTATGTATCGGTTAACTTCTTTGAACACCTCAAATTGTTTCTTCAGATGTCAGTTCGATCACACAGCGTTTATACACTAATTTGTTGCGCCCAAATAAAGAAAACGACCATTGAAAATAGGTGATTTTTGTTGCTAGGCTACCAGTTACGGTGCTGTTAGCTTGTGTTTGCGCGCGTCTTTATGCGGAAGTAAGACAACAATGATAGCTAGTGTCGAAGAATGATATGGAGTTAATATTAGTCAAATTATTGAGCATATCCTCCGCGAAAATAAGCATCAGAAATTGTCCTTATTTAGCATATCAAGACCCTGAATTGGACCTCAATCTAGAGCTTAAAATATACAATGTAGGCCTACTGTCAGTATTTGTCGTCCTATTGAGAAAATAAGATGTCCACATAGGCCTATCACAGGATATTGAATGATTCCATATCCGCCCATAGGAAATGTCCATGTGTGATATTCAGAGTAATCCCAATATCATATGTCTAAAAGAAAATAGTTTTGATATATCGTTTTTTACATTAGAACTTGAAAAAACATTGGAACAACGACATCTGGATTGTTTTGAAACAGTTGAAGTCGGAAGTTTACATCCACCTTATCCAAATACATTTGAACTCAGTCTTTCACAATTCCTGACATTTAATCCCAGTAAAAATTCCCAGTTTTAGGTCAGTTAGGATCACCACTTTATTTAAGAATGTGAAATTTCAGAATAATAGTAGAGAGAATGATTTATCAGCTTTTATTTATTTTGTCACATTCCAAGTGAGTCAGAAGTTTACATACCCTCAATTAGTATTTGGTAGCATTGCCTTTAACTTGTTTAACGTGGGTCAAACGTTTCGGGTAGCCTTCCACAAGCTTCCCACAATAAGTTGAGTGAATTTTGGCCCATTCCACCTGACAGAGCTGGTGTAACTGAATCAGGTTTGTTGGCCTCCTTGCTCGCACACACTTTTTCAGTTCTGCCCACAAATTTTCTATAGGATTGAGGTCAGCGCTTTGTGATGGCCACTCCAATACCTTGACTTGTTGTCCTTAAGCTATTTTGCCACAACTTTGGAAGTATGCTTGGGGTCATTGTCCATTTGGAAGACCCATTTGCGACCAAGCTTTAACTTCCTGACTGATCAAATCAAATTTATTTATATAGCCCTTCGTACATCAGCTGATATCTCAAAGTGCTGTACAGAAACCCAGCCTAAAACCCAAAAAACAGCAAGCAATGCAGGTGTAGAAGCACGGTGGCTAGGAAAAACTCCCTAGAAAGGCCAAAACCTAGGAAGAAACCTAGAGAGGAACCAGGCTATGTGGGGTGGCCAGTCCTCTTCTGGCTGTGCCGGGTGGAGATTATAACAGAACATGGCCAAGATGTTCAAATGTTCATAAATGACCAGCATGGTCGAATAATAATAAGGCAGAACAGTTGAAACTGGAGCAGCAGCACGGCCAGGTGGACTGGGGACAGCAAGGAGTCATCATGTCAGGTAGTCCTGGGGCATGGTCCTAGGGCTCAGGTCCTCTGAGAGAGAGAAAGAAAGAGAGAAGGAGATAATTAGAGAACGCACACTTAGATTCACACAGGACACCGAATAGGACAGGAGAAGTACTCCAGATATAACAAACTGACCCTAGCCCCCCCCGACACATAAACTACTGCAGCATAAATACTGGAGGCTGAGACAGGAGGGGTCAGGAGACACTGTGGCCCCATCCGAGGACACCCCCGGACAGGGCCATACAGGAAGGATATAACCCCCGATATAACCCCCTTGTCCCCGAGCTGACAAGGTAAAAATCTGTTGTTCTGCCCCTGAACAAGGCAGTTAATCCACTGTTCCTAGGCCGTCATTGAAACTAAAAATGTGTTCTTAACTGACTTGCCTGGTTAAACAAAGGTTAAGAAAATACATCATAATGAGCAGCAGTAGGTCAGGTGTTTAGGTTTTCCTCTGGTTATTTTGACAAATCACGATTTGGCAGGTGTTGGCGTCCTCCTCGTTTCATCATCTCTCCTAAAACGTATGAACCCAGAACTGAATAGAGCGGCTGACCAATTACGTGAGACATTAGTTCTGGGTTAACCAAGACTAACTCAGGGGTGAACGATGTGTTCAACTCCAATGAACGCTCAATCAAAGGTTCTGAACATAAGACAGAGGGGCATTACAAGGACCACTTCCATTTTGAAAAAGTGATTAGGAAAAAAAATGGTACATTTGTGGAAAGTAGTGAACGGTTGGTTACACACTTCAGGAGAAAGGAGGTATTATAAGGATGCACCAGTCAGATATAGAATACAATAATCAAATGTTTCGTCTGATGATGTTCTATGTACAATACTTCCTGTGGTCTCCAGGACAGAGCTAGCCCGTCCCCCTCCACCCTGCCGGAGTCCCCTGGTCGCAACTCTCCTGGTAACGCCTTACTGATGGATCTGAAGAGGGTGTCTGTGTGGCTGGTCGACTGCAGGAAAACAGCAGGGCAGAGTGGAACTGTGAGAGAAGGACACGAGGAGGGAGATTTGATTTCATCAAGTAAGAACAATGGGGTGTGTGGATTAGACTACAATCTGATTCTACAACTTCTGTTAATTGATTGATAAACAGGAAACACTCAGTGGCCAGTAAATTGTCGCTCCAGTTTCATGAATGGAGGGGGTTGTACCTAATAAACTGGCCAATGAGTGTATATTGATAAGGGCAGCAGGTAGGTTAGTGGTTTAGAGCGTTGGGCCACTAATAAAGGTTGCTGGTTCAAATCTCTGAGCCGACAAGGTGAAAAATCTGTCTGCTCTTGAGCAAGGTACTTAACCCTAATTGCTCCTGTAAGTCTGCTAAATAGTATGTGTTTATGGACTCATATTGACAACCCAGTTATTCAATGTCTTTGTTTCACAGGGGACACCCCTAAGTGTTGTTCTCTCAGTGGGAGGGGCTTATCATCTGGGGAGCCTCAACAACATCCTGTTGCTGACGAGACAGAGAAGAGTCTCTCCAGATCAGAACATCTCAAGAAACACCAGCAGAGACGTACAGGGAAGAAACCTCACCACTGCTGCTCTGACTTTGGGAAGAGTTTCACAAGCCAGAGTGGCTTCATTATTCAGTGTGGGAAGAGTTTTGCTTCTTCTAACACCTTCAAATCTAATGTAAGAATTCATACAGGGGAGAAGCCGTACCCCTGCCTTGATTGTGGGAAAAGCTTTGTTAGTGCAGGAGTCCTAACCATACACCAGCGGACACACACTGGATTGAAGCTTTATAGCTGTGATCAGTGTGGGAAGAGCTTCAATCAGTCAGTCCACCTGACTACACACCAGCGAACACACTCTGGAGAGAAGCCTTATAGCTGTGATCAGTGTGGGAAGAGCTTTGTTCAGTCAGTCCACCTGACCACACACCAGCGAACACACAGTGGAGAGAAGCCTTATAGCTGTGATCAGTGTGGGAAGAGCTTCGTTCAGTCAGTCCACCTGTCTACACACCAGCGAACACACACTGGAGAGAAGCCTTATAGCTGTGATCAGTGTGGAAAGAGCTTTGCTGTATCAGAAAAACTAACCATACACCAGCGAACACACACTGGAGAGAAGCCTTACAGCTGTGATCAGTGTGGAAGGGGCTTTTCTCAATCAGTAACCCGGAATAAACACCAGCGACTACACACAGGAGAGAAGCCTTATAGCTGTGATCAGTGTGGAAAGAGCTTTGCTGTATCAGAAAAACTAACTATACACCAGCGAATACACACAGGAGAGAAGCCTTATAGCTGTGATCACTGTGGGAAGAGCTTTGCTGTAGTTTCCTCCCTGATTAGACACCAGGTAACACACACTGGAGTGAGAACTTATGTCTGTCTATGTGGGAAGAGCTTTGGTCTAGCTTCCTCCCTTACTATACACCAGCGAACACACACTGGAGAGAAGCCTTATAGCTGTGATCATTGTGGAAGGGGCTTTTCTCAATCAGTAAACCGGAATAAACACCAACGAACACACACAGGAGAGAAGCCTTATAGCTGTGATCAGTGTGGGAAGAGCTTTGCTGCAGGTTTCACCCTGACTAGACACCAGCGAACACACACAGGAGAGAAGCCTTACAGCTGTGATCATTGTGGAAAGAGCTTTGCTCTAGCTTCCACCCTGACTACACACCAGCGAACACACACTGGGGAGAAGCCTTATAGCTGTGATCAGTGTGGAAAGCGCTTCAATCAGGCATGCAACCTGACTAAACACCAGCGAACACACACTGGAGAGAAAGAAGCCTTATATCTGTGATCAGTGTGGGAAGCTTTTCAGTCAGTTATGGACCCTTTATTCACACCAGTGAACACACACTGGCGAAGGAACCTTATGTCTGTCTAGGTGGGAAGAGCTCTGTTTATTTAGGGCCAATGAGAAAACACCAGAAAACACAAACATGCTGTATTTCATCTTCCTCCCATCTGGCACCGGTTCCAGATCCCTAAATAAAGGATCAGTAGAAAACATCTAGTGAACAGTCGTATCCATCTCCCATTCTTAACTCTTTGGGATAGCGGGATGCCTCGTCAACATCCGGTGAAATTGCAGATCGCGAAATTCAAAATGACAGAAATAGAACTACTAACATTCATGAAAATACATGTATCATACATCAAAATAAAGCTTAACTTCTTTTTAATCCAGCCACTGCGTCAGATTTCAAAAAGGCTTTACGGCGAAAGCAGACCACCATCTGAGGACAGTGCCCCACATACAAAAGCATGAAAAACTATTTCAAGCCAAGTAGAGGAGTCAAGAAAGTCAGAAATAGCGATAAAATGAATCACTTACCTTTGAAGATCTTCAGCTGGTTGCAATCATAAGAGTCCCAGAAACATCACAAATGGTCCTTTTGTTCGATAAAGTCCTTTATATTAAAAAAAGTTAGTTTAGCTGGCGCGCTTGACTCAGTAATCCACCGGTTTCCCTCGTTGAAAAATGCAAACAAAAGTTCTAAAAGCTATTGGCAAACTTTGTCGAAACTAGTCAAACAACGTGTCTATATCATCCTCAGGTTGTCTGAAATGTAAATAAACTATAATATTTCATACGGAAAGGACTGTGTTCAATTTGAACATCAAATTAGCAAGAGCGTACCTTCCTCATTGCGCGCAAAAACACTGATGTGACCCTAGCAGTCACCAGACTCTAAGTCAAAATACTAATTCATTTTTCAAAACAATAGCCTCAAAACCTTGAATAAAGACAGTTGACAGCTAGTAGAAGCTATATCAATTGCAATCTGGTGGATGGACATAGGGGTTTTCTATAGCTTTACAAAATAAAAGCCTGTGATTGAATTTCTTTTTTTTCTGGTTGGATTTTCTTTGTGTTTTTGCCAGCCATGTCAGTTCTGTTTTCCTCACAGACATTATTTTGACAGTTTTGGAAACTTTAGAGTGTTTGGGCCTGAGAAAGTGGGCCTGAGAAACAGGCAGTTTACTTTGGGCACGTTTTTCATTCAAACGTCTCAATACTGCCCCCGTTCCCATAAAGGTTAAACAGTTGCCTTAGTCTGATCACCATGGTAACCTCTGTGGAGCATAATATGCAGCTCTGATCTAGCATCAGGTCTCCACTGTGTCTATGTAATATCACACATTGGGCTCTAAATGGATAAATGTTATCATAACATGTCATAGTGAACCTGTGTGTGGGGGAAATGATTAATACATTCAATCCATTATCTTCTAAACAAGAAGTTATCACTTAAATTGTATATTTTATAAATCTATATTGATTTCAAATGCTCCTTATTACATTTATAATGTAATAAAACTGGTAAATGTAATATCTTGTTGGTTAATGATAAAATGTTGAATTGTTGTCGTAATAACTTTTCCACTTAATGTAATAAGTTACGTTACCAGTCAGGTGAGTAACACCTTTTTAAATGAATAACATAATGACTTTAACCGATCATGTAATAACACCTAAACCAATGTTTAATGTGTTACTACACTAATGTTAATGCACATACCACCCTCCACCAATTTCAAACCCACACACACACACCTATGCCCTTGTACTCACACACAAATACACACACAAGCACACAGTTAGACACACATTGATAAAGAAAAAATAATAATGAATGAATCTGTATTTCGAATTGTCAATGAGACAGGGGGCTCGGTCGGGCAAGAGGAAGAAGGATTGGGAAACTAATTGCAAGTAATAATAACCTGAACTCCGCCTAGCAGAAAAATCTTTGTATTAGCAACTATTACTTATTAGTTTATATTGTATTAAAGTTAAGGGGTGAACCATAGTAGGGGATAAAAAGGGAAAACAGGATCTTGAGAACTGAGTGTCTTGTTTGTAAATTGCTGTAAGTGTAAACTCCGGGTTGCAAACTATATTAAACAAACTAACCTCTGATCAAAGAAGTTTCCTGTGGTCACTTGTATGAACATATACAGAAAGTGTAATGAATTTCTGCCCTGTTATCATTATTTCTATTCATTACGGAATAGTAGGCTGATAAATAGACAAATCATTTGGAGTCGTGCATCTATAACAATTATTTGCAGACCGTCATATTACCAAAGAAGAAGACCCCTTCCTTCACAACAGCTCTGCTCGGTGAAGCGCAGCAAGTATGAATGTCCTGACTTCTGCCAAGGTTGCATCGCAGTAAATGCTGTTTGGCCACTGCAGACATAAAAATATCTGAACGCTCGTGTAACAGTATAGACTTTTCGTCCGTCCCCGAATTAGGGACGCTCTGCATACGTCAACAGTCACCCTCGAAGCATCGTTACCCAGCCACGGCCCTTGCAGAGCAAGGGGAACCACTACTTCAAGGTCTCAAAGCGAGTGACGTCACCGATTGAAATGCTATTAGCGCGCACCACCGCTAACAAGCTAGCCATTTCATATCCATTACACTCAAAGATAACTTTGTCAGAAAAGAAGAGGCAAAGAGAGAGGCCCACCTCTAGGGAAAATGTGATGCCCTCCAGCAGGCGGCGTTTATTCGCTCCAGCAGACAAGGAGTTTTTGTATGGAGGTCAATGAAAGAGTGTTGAATTTGGTCAAGCAAAAAAACGATTGGCTTATTTGCTATGTGAGGTTAATTTTTATCGAAAATAAGTTCCTTAGCTTGCTAGCACTTATAAGACCGCTTGTCGGGCCGATTTTGCGTCTCCATTCAGAGAACGGCTGGTTATCAGCCCTATAAAGCCATCTAGCCATGATCTAATTTGAAATACATTAGCAAAGAATTTCTCTAATCAAGCTGTTTTTGTTTCTATAAATACCTTAGATTTGAGATTTTAATAAGATTTTATTTGCAAATGTAAAAACAATACAACCACACGTGGACATATTGCATTTACTATCATTCAGGATAATACTAAAACTGAAAAATGTAATGTACCGTTTAAATAGATTCATGATATAATACAAAAGCCTTTTCTAGCATAATGACTCCCTTAACCACCTCACCCGCCTTGAAGCGAAGTGTTGATGACTATTGATGTTGATGACTACAGTTGGTGGCGGCACCTCTTAAACACCACAGAAGAAGCTGAAAACCATCAACAGGAAGTACTTTGTTACCGTCTATCGAGTTTTCAAACCAAATAAAATTCATCAGGCTTTTGCAGGATGTTTCTAATGTATGATTAGTCTACATGAGACGTTAATTTGTCACAACTTAAATCGAGTTTTGATATTTAAGAAGGTGTGGTCTATCTTTTCTTTATCTGAACGCTGTGACAAAGTAACTAGTAACTTTAGCGTACACATTTACTGTCAGTTTTTTTTATTTGAGGAAAAGTTGAAGAAAGAATTCAGTAGCTTCTACGATAGAGCGGGTAAGTTTGGTTGACTTCCATGAACAGTATGCTTATTGTGTATAAAATGTCTAGGTCCAGTTTTCATAATATTTGATCTTGCACAGCCATGCGTTCGATTTGAACAGTTGGACAAAATAAACCGTGGTGGTAATTTCAGCCAAGTAGCCTACTAGCTCATCGCACACAGATTGATGATACAAGGCAATGCGCAACCAGCAGGTCAAGTCAGAACCAGGGAGAAATAATTAGGCATAGGCTACACCAATGGTGTAAATCAACCCTGGATTGCTGACCGAGGTAAAGACAGTTTCAAATGGGATATTCAACGGATATTCGAGCTTTCAAACCACAGACTCCAAATAAGTGTCATGATGTTGGAAAAATTGTGCACAACATTGCACAGGTCTTATGTTCACGAATTGGACATGAATTAGCTTTCCAAAGCTAATAAACATGTGGAAATGCGAGTAGCATTTTGTTTTCCTAGTTGAATTAGTTAGGGAGCGTAAACAAAGTGCAGACTTTTTTTCCATTTGAATTTCAATAGCTCCTTGGTTATGTTATCTACTTGACTCAAACAAGGTTCAGAATGTCCACTCAGTGGGCCTACACATTGCACACCCTTTTGTTTGTCCATTTTCATCCCACATGTTTTTACATTAATTTGGCAACATTTTGAATTTCAATAGCTCCTTGGTCATGTGACCTAGTGACTTAAAACAAGGTTCAGAATGTCCGCTGACTAGCCTTTGATTTGCAGACCCGTTAGTTTGTCCATTTTCACACCCCTTGACTTTCAATTGGCACCCTTGACCTGTATGTATTCTCTCCTGATTGGCTCTGTGGTGCAAAGTCTGGCAGTCTGAATAAAGTGCCAGAGGTATGAGGATTGAGGAGAGACATCCTCCTTTGTATTTATGGGAACAAATATTTCTTAACACTTTGGATCCTATTCTTGGACAGTTAGAAGACAAAAAAATAAATAATGACTAATTACTGTCCATGAGTAACCTCAACCTTATGGGTCTGTGGGTGTTTGGGCCAATAAAGTGCCAACTCAATTCTACCACTGACTAGTCTCTCATTCCCCTATGAATGGGGACACAAGGCAATAGTTTATAATCTAAACCAGACCTTTTTTACTGGAGTACACTAACCCCTAATTGGGGCTCTTTTCTTGACACACAGTAGCAGTTTACCAGATAAGAAGTCAAGAAGATCAACAAGTAGATTGTTGTAAGGGTGTATTACATCCTGTGCTGGCCCCATTGTCATATCCATTCTGGATTCTGAGTGGTAAAATCATAGCTGAAAAATGCCTCTATGTATGTGAATACATTTTCCTCCAAGACAGAACTGCCAAAGGGGGTGGAGTTGCAATCTACTGCAGACACAGCCTGCAGAGTTCTGTCATGCTATCCAGGTCTGTGCCCAAACAGTTCGAGCTTCTACTTTTAAAAATCCACCTTTCCAGAAATTAGTCTCTCACTGTTGCTGCTTGTTACAGTCCCCAGCTGCAGCCTGGATACCATATGTGAATTAATTGCCCCCCATTTATCTTCAGAGTTTGTACTGTTAGGTGACCTAAACTGAGATATGCTTAACACCCCGGCCGTCCTACAATCTAAGCTAGGTGCCCTCAATCTCACCCAAATTATCATGGAACCTACCAGGTACAACCCCCAAATCCGTAAACTCAGGCACCTTCATAGATATCATCGTGACCAACCTGACCTCTAAATACACCTCTGCCTTGTTCAACCAGGATCTCAGCAATCACTGTCTCATTGCCTGCGTCCGTAATGGGTCTGCGGTCAAAAGACCACCCCTCATCACAGTCAAACGCTCCCTAAAACACTTCAGCGAGCAGGCCTTTCTAATCGACCTGGCCCGGGTATCCTGGAAAGATATTGACCTCATTCTGTCAGTAGAGGATGCCTGGTTATTCTTTAAAAATGCTTTCCTCACCATCTTAAATAAGCATGCCCCGTTCAAAAAATGTAGAACCATGAACAGATATAGCCCTTGGTTCACTCCAGACCTGACTGCCTTTGAAAATCACAAAAACATCCCATGGCGTTCTGCATTAGCATCGAATAGCCCCCGCGATATGCAACTGTTCAGGGAACTTAGGGACCAAAAAACACAAGCCGGGCTAGACAATCTGGACCCTCTTTTTCTCAAATTATCCGCCGCAATTGTTGCAACCCCTATTACTAGCCTGTTCAACTTTTCTTTCGTATCGTCAGAGATCCCCAAAGATTGGAAAGCTGCCGCGGTCATCCCCCTCTTCAAAGGGGGAGACACTCTAGACCCAAACTGTTAAAGACCTATATCTATCCTACCCTGCCTTTCTAAGGTCTTCGAAAGCCAAGTTAACAAACAGATCACCAACCATTTTGAATCCTACCGTACCTTCTCCGCTATGCAATCTGGTTTCCGAGATGGTCATGGGTGCACCTCAGCCACGCTCAAGGTCCTAAACAATATAATCGCCATCGACACAAGACAATACTGTGCAGCCGTATTCATCGACCTGACCAAGGCTTTCGACTCTGTCAATCACTGCATTCTTATCAGCAGACTCAACAGCTTTGGTTTCTCAAATGACTGCCTCGCCTGGTTCACCAGCTACTTCTCTGATAGAGTTTAGTGTGTCAAATCGGAGGGCCTGTTGTCCGGACCTCTGGCAGTCTCTATGGGGGTGCCACAGGGTTCAATTCTTGGGCCGACTCTTTTCTCTGTATACATCAATGATGTCCCTCTTGCGGCTGGTGATTCTCTGATACACCTCTACGCAGACGACACCATTCTGTATACTTCTGGCCCCTCTTTGGACACTGTGTTAACTAACCTCCAGACGAGTTTCAATGCCATACAACTCTCCTTCCGTGACCTCCAACTGCTCTAAAATGCAAGTAAAACTAAATGCATGCTCCTCAACCGATCGCTGCTTGCACCTGCCTGCCCGCCTAGCATCACTACTCTGGACGGTTCTGACTTAGAATATGTGGACAACTACACATACCTAGGGGTCTGGTTAGACTGTAAACTCTCCTTCCAGATTCATATCAAGAATCTCCAATCCAAAATTAAATCAAGGCTTCCAATTTCGCAACAAAGCATCCTTCACTCATGCTGCCAAACACACCCTCGTAACACTGACTATCTTACCGATCCTTGACTTCAGCAATGTAATTTACAAAATAGCCTCCAACACTCTACTCAGCAAATTGGATGCAGTCCATCACAGAGTTTTGTCACCAAAGCCCCATACACTACCCACCACTGCGACCTGTATGCTCTCGTTGGCTGGCCCTCGCTTCATACTCGTCGCCAAGTCCACTGGCTCCAGGTCATCTATAAGTCCTTGCTAGGTAAAGTCCCCCCTTATCTCACCTCATTTGCTCACATCGTATATAGACTTGTTTATACTGTATTTTTGACTGTATGTTTGTTTTACTCCATGTGTAACTAACTCTGTGTCGTTGTATGTGTCGAACTGCTTTGCTTTATCTTGGCCAGGTCGCAATTGTAAATGAGAACTTGTTCTCAACTTGCCTACCTGGTTAAATAAAGGTGTTCTCAACTTGCCTACCTGGTTAAATAAAGGTGTTCTCAACTAGCCTACCTGGTTAAATAAAGGTGTTCTCAACTAGCCTACCTGGTTAAATAAAGGTGAAATACAAATTTTAAAAATACAAATATATATTAATATTGTGTGTGAGAATGTCTGTCTGTCCTACATGTAGTGTTGGTAAATGGAGTTTTCCTCAACTGCCTAATCATAAATTGATATTGCAAATAGAAGTATTATGTTCAATAACTGACATTTTCAGATATTATTTTGACAAACACATTTTGGTGCTTACAATTCATTCTCGCTTGTCATAGATTTGGTGGGCACTGTCATCTGTGATCTTTGTGATACGTAATGATGAAACTGTCACTTCATATTTTATTTCTTAGTCTACAAACGCGATAGGGTTGGATCCTATATGCTCCTTTTTATTATTGTCCTGTGAATGGTTCAGTGCCTATCATTTAGGCTGTGTGTAGAATGGGGCATAAAGGAAATTCCCTCTACTACTAAATTACTACTAGATTATAGTGATAAGGAAAAAAGTAATCAAATGTTTGGTCAAGTTATATTCTATGTACAATACTTCCTGTGGTCACCAGGACAGAGCTAGCCCGTCCCCCTCCACCCTGCCGGAGTCCCCTGGTCACAACTCTCCTGGTAGCGCCTTACTGCTGGATCTGAAGAGGGTGTCTGTGCAGCTGGTCGACTGCAGGAAAACAGCAGGGCAGAGTGGAACTGTGAGAGAAGGACACGAGGAGGAGGGAGATTTGATTTCATCAAGTAAGAACAATGGGGTGTGTGGATGAAACTACAATCTGATTCTGCAACTTCTGTTAATTCATTGATAAACAATATATACTCAGTTTATTAGGTACACCAATCTAGTACCGGATCGGGTCAGCCTTTGCCTCCAAAACAGCCTGAATTCTCCGGAGTGTGGATTCTACAAGGTGTCGGAAAAACGTACCACGGGGATGTTGGTTCATGCTGACGCAATGGCAACACGCAGTTGCTGCAGACGGCTGCTCATTCATGCTGCCATCCATCTCATCCCAAAGATACTGTATTGGGTTTGGTCAGCAACAATGTTCAGATACACTGTGCCGTTATTTGTCTGTTTGTGGCCCGCCTGTCAGTTTGCACGATTCTTGCCATTCTCCTGTGACCTCTTTTGTCAATGAGCTGTTTTCACCAACAGGACTGCTGCTGACTGGATATTTGCTTTTTTGAGGCACCATTCTTGGTGAACTCTGGACACTGTCGTGTGTGAAAAGTCCAGGAGAGTGTCTGTTTCTGAGATTCTGGATCCGGCGCGCCTGGCACCGGCGATCATACCTCGCTTAGATCACTTGTTTTTCCCATTCTGATGTTCAATCAAACAGGAACTTAATGTCTCTGCCTGTCTGTCTGCTTTGTATAGCAAGCCATAGCCACGTGACTCACTGTCTGTAGGAGTGACCTATTTTCATGAACTGGGGAGTGTACCTAATAAACTGTGCACTGAGTGTATAATGATATATTGTTGATGTTTGTTTGTTTATGGACCCATTATTCCAAAACCTAGTTATTCAATGTCTGTTTCACAGGGGACTCTCCTAACCGTCGCTCTCTCAGTGGGAGGGACTTATCATCTGGGGAGCTTCAACAACAACATGTTGCTGACGAGGCAGAGAAGAGTGTCTCCCAATCAGAACACCTCAAACACCAGCACAGACGTACAGGGAAGAAATCTCACCACAGCTGCTCTGACTGTGGGAAGAGTTTCACTACACGAAGATCCTTCATAACTCACCTGCGTATTCACACCGGAGAGAAGCCTTATCACTGTTATCAGTGTGGGAAGAGCTTCAATCAGTCAGGCAACCTGACAGCACACCAGGTAACACACACTGGAGAGAAGCCTTACAGCTGTGATCAGTGTGGGAAGAGTTTTGCTGTATCAGGACACCTGAATAGACACCAGCTAACACACACTGGAGAGAAGCCTTATAGCTGTGGTCAGTGTGGAAAGAGCTTCAATCAGTCAGGCAACCTGACAGCACACCAGCTAACACATACTGGAGTGAAGCCTTATAGCTGTGATCAGTGTGGGAAGAGCTTTGCTCGGTCTCGAGAGCTGACAACACACCAGGTAACACACACTGGAGTGAAGCCTTATAGCTGTGATCAGTGTGGGAAGAGCTTTGCTCAAGATTCCAACCTAACTAGACACCAGGTAACGCATACAGGAGAAAAGCCTTACAGCTGTGATCAATGTGGGAAGAGCTTTGCTCAAGCTTCCAACCTGACTACACACCAGCGAACACACACAGGAGAAAAGCCTTATAGCTGCGATCAGTGTGGAAAGAGCTTTGCTACATATAACACCTTCAAATATCATCTGAGAATTTATGAAGGGGAGAAGCCTTACCCCTGCCTTGATTGTGGGAAAAACTTTGCTAGTGCAGGAGCCCTAACCATACACCAGCGTGTACACACAGGAGAGAAGCCTTATAGCTGTGATCAGTGTGGGAAGAGCTTTGCTGTAGCTTCCACCCTGATTATACACCAGCGCATTCACACTGGAGAGAAGCCATATAGCTGTGATCAGTGTGGAAAGAGCTTTGCTGTGGTTTCCACCTTGAATAAACACTATCGCATACACACTGGAGAGAGAACTTATGTCTGTCTATGTGGAAAGAACTTTGCTCGAGCTTCCACCCTGATTATACACCAGCGAACACACACTGGAGAGAAGCCTTATAGTTGTGATCAGTGTGGAAAGAGCTTTGCTGAGTCAGGGACCCTGAATTCACACCAGCGAACACACACTAGAGAGAAACCCTATGTCTGTCTATGTGGAGAGAGCTTTACTCATTTAGGGAATATTAGAAAACACCAGAAAGCAAAAATGTGCCATATTTCAACTCCCTCCTATTTGACACCATTTCCAGATTCCTAAATAAAGGATCAATAGAAAACATCTAGTGAACAGTCATATCCATCTCCCATTCTTAAACAGTTGACTTAGTCTGATCACCATGGTAACCTCTGTGCAGCATAATATGCAGCTCTGATCTAGGATCAGGTCTCCCCTGTGTCTATGTAATATCACACATTGATCTAAATGGATAAATGTTATCATTGGAAATGTCATAGTGAACCTGTGGGGGGATGTCGATAATTATCTTCTTTCATGTACTCATGATAATACTATTATTATTAAATGTCATTATGTAGAATAATGTTTCAACAATAGGTGTATATTCATGTATTCAATTAATCAATACATTCAATCCAATTATCTTCTAAACCAGAAGTTATCACTTAAATGGTGTATTTTATAAATCTATATTGATTAAAATGATCCTAAATCTAATCCATGATATATTGGATAATTATTTCCATGAGTTCAAGGCAAGATCTATGTATACTGTGTCTTGTATCAACGGTTAATGTAATAACTTTTAAATTTATAATGTAATAAAACTGGTAAATGTAACATCTTGTTGGTTAATATGATAAAATGTTGTCTAATAACCTTTTCCACTTAATGTAATAAGTTATTGGTATCAGGTTACAACTTTTTAAAATTAATAACGTATTAACTTACTTGTAATAACACCTAAACCAATGTTTAATGTTTACTTCACCAATGTTAATGCACATACCACCCTCCACCAATTTCAAACCCACACACACAAACCTATGCCCTTGTACTCTAACACGAACAAGCACGCAGTTATAGACACATACATTGAAAAAATTAAATAATAATAATAACAATTCATCTGTAGTTCTTATAGTCAATGAGACAGGGGGCTCGGTCGGGCAAGAGAAAGGAGGATTGGGAATCTGCAAATAACAATAAGCTGAACTCTGTCTAGCAGAAACATCTTTGTATTAGCAACTATTAATGATTAGTTTATATTGTGTTAAAGTTAAGAGATGTCACCCTGGGCGGGGTGAACCATAGTAGGGGATATAAAGAGAAAACACCATCTTGAGAACTGAGTGTCTTGTTTGTAAATTGCTGTAAGTGTAAACTCCGGGTTGCAAACTATATTAAACAAACTAACCTCTGATCAAAGAAGTTTCCTGTGGTCACTTGTATGAACATATGCAGAAAGTGTAAGGAATTTCTGCCCTGTTGTTACTATTTCTATTCATTACAGAATTTCTCTAACCAAGATGTTTTTGTTGTTTCTATAAATACCTTAGATTTTGATTTTAGATTTGATTTGCAAATATAACAACAATACAACCACACGTGGACATAAATCATTTATTCAGGATGATTCTAAAACAGTGAAATATGTAATTTACAGTTTCAATAGATTCATGATATAATACAAAAGTATTTTCTAGCATAATGACTCCCTAAACCGCCTCACCCACTTGAAGAGAGGTGTTGATGACTATGTACAGTTGGTGGTGGCACCTTTTAAACACCACAGAAGAAGCCGGAAAGCATCAACAGGAAGTACTTTGTTACCATCCTCTATCTAGTTTTCAAACCAAACACATTTCCACATCCTTTCCCAGGATGTTTCTAATGTAAGATTAGTCTAAATGAGACGTTTATTTGTCACAACTTCAATGTAGTTTTGATATTTATAAAGTTGTGGTCGAGCTTTTCTTTATCTGAACGCTGTGACTAAGAAAGTAACTGTAGCATACACATTTAGTGTCGTTTTTTCTTATTTTTTAGAAAGAATACAGTAACGTCAGCTTCCACGGTGGATTGTGTAAATTTGGTTGACTTTTATTAATAGTATCCCTATTGTGGTGTTTTAAATGTCTAGGTCCAGTTTTCACGTGTGATCTTCCACATCCATGAGTTCGATTTGAACAGCAGGAGAAAAGAAACCATGGTGGTAATTTCAGCCAAGTAGCCTACTAGCTCATCGCACACAGATGGATGATACAAGTCAATGCTCAACCGGCAGGTCAAGTCAGAACCAGGGAGAAATAATTAGGAATCGCCTTCACCAATTATGTATATAAACCCTGGATTGCTGATGCTATATATTGGCCATTGAGGCTTTGAAGGCACCGGTTAACTTCTTTGAACACCTCAAATTGTTTCTCCAGATGTCAGTTCGACCACACAGCGTTTATACACTACTTTGTTGCGCCCAAATAAAGAACACGACCATTGAAAATAGGTGATTTTTGTTGCTAGGCTACCAGTTACGGTGCTTTTAGCTTGTGTTTGCGCGCGTCTTTATGCGGAAGTAACACAACAATGATAGCTAGTGGCAATGATATGGAGTTCATATTAGTAAAATTATTGAGCATATCCTCCGCGCAAATAAGCATCAGAAATTGTCCTTATTTAGCATATCAAGACCCTGATGTGGACCTCAGTCTAGAGCTTAAAATATACAATGTAGGCCTACTGTCAGTATTTGTCGTCATATTGAGAAAATAAGATGTCCACATAGGCCTATCACAGGATATTGAATGATTCCATATCCGCCCATAGGAAATGTCCATGTGTGATATTCAGAGTCATCACAATAACATCTGTCTAAAAGAAAATAGTTCTGATATTGTTTTTTACATTAGAACTTGAAAAAACACTGGAACAAAGACATCTGGATTGTTTTGAAACAGTTGAAGTCGGAAGTTTACATCCACCTTATCCAAATACATTTGAACTCAGTCTTTCACAATTCCTGACATTTAATCCTAGTAAAAATTCCCTGTTTTAGGTCAGTTGGGATCACCACTTTATTTAAGAATGTGAAATTTCAGAATAAAAGTAGAGCGAATGATTTATCAGCTTTTAATTATTTCATCACATTCCCAGTGGGTCAGAAGTTTACATACACTCAATTAGTATTTGTTAGCATTGCCTTTAATTTGTTTAACGTGGGTCAAACGTTTCGGGTAGCCTTCCACAAGCTTCCCACAATAACTTGTGTGAATTTTGTCCCATTTCACCTGACAGAGCTGGTGTAACTGAGTCAGGTTTGTAGGCCTCCTTGTTCGCACACGTTTTTTCAGTTCTGCCCACAAATTTTCTATAGGATTGAGGTCAGGGCTTTGTGATGGCCACTCCAATACCTTAATTTTGTTATCCTTAAACCATTTTGCCACAACTTTGGAAGTTTGCTTGGGGTCATTGTCTATTTGGAAGACCCATTTGCGACCAAGCTTTAACTGATATCTTGAGATGCTGCTTCAATATATCCACGTAATTTTCTATCCTCATGATGCCAACTATTTTGTGAAGTGCACCAGTCCCTCCTGCAGCAAAGCACCCCCACAACATGATGCTGCCACCCCCGGTGCTTCACGGTTGGGATGGTGTTTTTCGGCTTGCAAGCCTCCCCTTTTTCCTCCATACATAACGATTGTCAGTATGGCCAAACAGTTCTATTTTTGTTTCATCAGACCAGAGGACATTTCTCCAAAAAGTACAATATTTGTCCTCATGTGCAGTTGCAAACCATAGTCTGGCTTTTTTTTTGGCAGTTTTGGAGCAGTGGCTTCTTCCTTGCTGAGCGGCCTTTCAGGTTATGTCGATATAGGACTCTTTTTACTGTGGATATAGATACTCTTGTACCTGTTTCCTCCAGCATCTTCACGAGGTCCTTTGCTGTTGTTCTAGGATTCATTTGCACTTTCCGCACCAAAGTACGTTCATCTCTAGGAGACAGAACGCGTCTCCTTCCTGAGCGGTATGAAGGCTGCGTGGTCCCATGGTGTTTATACTTGCGTACTATGTAAACGTCTGACCTACTAGAATTGTGATACAGTGAATTAATCTGTCTGTAAACAATTGTTGGAAAAATTACTTGTGTCATGCACAAAGTAGATGTCCTAACTGACTTGCCAAAACTATACTTTGTTAACAACAAATGTGTGGAGTGGTTGAAAAACAAGTTTTAATGACTCCAACCAAAGTGTATGTAACCTTCCGACTTCAACTGTATATATCCTAACTTCACTTTACAAGGTTCTCTTCAAGAGTCCAGATATTTTTATTGGCTGAGGCCCAGTAAGGTTAGCCTCGTAAATACCGGACTGATTACCGCTGTGCTAGATTTGTGTTTGGTGGAGGGTGGTATGTGCATTAACATTAGTAAAGTAACACATTAAAACATTGATTTCAGTGTTTTTACATGATCGGTTGAAGTTATTACATTATTCATCACAAAAGTTGTTACTCACCGGACTGATAATGTAACTTATTACATTAAATGGAAAAAGTTATACTATAACAATTCCACATTTTATCATATTAACCAACAAGACATTACATTTACCAGTTTTATTACATTGTAAATCGAAAAGTTATTACATTAACCGTTGTTACAAGACACAGCATACAGAGTTCATGCCTGGGCCTCATGGATATTATTATCCAAAATAATATTGATTAGTTTTAGGAACATAAGTCAATTTAGATTTGTTTATTATTATAATAAAAATATAACATTGAAGTGATATATTCATGTTTAGAATACAATGGATTGAATTTATTGATCAATTGAATACATGAATATATACCTATTGTTGAAACCTTATTCCGCGTGAGATTTAATGACAATAGTATCATGAGTATATGAAAGAAGATTATCCCCCCACACACAGGTTCACTGTGACATCTTCTATGATAACATTTATCCACTCAAATCACAAATGTGTGATATTACATAGACACAGGGGAGACCTGATTCTAGATCAGAGCTGCATATTATGCTCCACAGAGGTTACCATGGTGATCAGACTGGGTCAACTGTTTAAGAATGGGAGATGGATATGACTTTTTCACTAGATGTTTTCTATTGATCCATTATTTAGGGATCTGGAACGGTCCGGGATAGGAGGGAGATGAAATATGTCATGCTTGTGTTTTCTCATTGGCCCTAAATGAACGAAGCTCTTCCCACGCACAGTACCAGTCAAAAGTTTGGACACACCTACCCATTCAAGGTTGTTGTTTTAAACGATTTTCTACATTGTAGAATAATAAAGAATCAAATCAAACTTAATTTGTCACATGCGCCGAAAACAAGTGCAGACCTGGCCATCAAATGCTTACTTACAAGCCCTTAACCAACAGTGCAGTTCAAGAAGATGAACTAAAGTAAACATTAATAAAAAGTAACACAAAAACATAACAGTAACAAGGCTACAGGGGGTACCAGTACCGAGTCAGTGTGGGGGCTATATACAGGGGGTACCGGTACCGAGTCAGTGTGGGGGCTATATACAGGGGGTACCGGTACCGAGTCAGTGTGGAGGTTATATACAGGGGGTACCGGTACCGAGTCAGTGTGGGGGCTATATACAGGGGTGTACCGGTACCGAGTCAGTGTGGAGGTTATATACAGGGGGTACCGGTACCGAGTCAGTGTGGAGGTTATATACAGGGGGTACCGGTACCGAGTCAGTGTGGAGGTTATATACAGGGGGTACCGGTACCGAGTCAGTGTGGAGGTTATATACAGGGGGTACCGGTACCGAGTCAGTGTGGAGGTTATATACAGGGGGCACCGGTACCGAGTCAGTGTGGAGGTTATATACAGGGGGTACCGGTACCGAGTCAGTGTGGAGGTTATATACAGGGGGTACCGGTACCGAGTCAGTGTGGAGGTTATATACAGGGGGTACCGGTACCGAGTCAGTGTGGAGGTTATATACAGGGGGTACCGGTACCGAGTCAGTGTGGAGGTTATATACAGGGGGTACCGGTACCGAGTCAGTGTGGAGGTTATATACAGGGGGTACCGGTACCAAGTCAGTGTGGAGGTTATATACAGGGGGTACCGGTACCGAGTCAGTGTGGAGGTTATATACAGGGGGTACCGGTACCGAGTCAGTGTGGAGGCTATATACAGGGGGTACCGGTACCGAGTCAGTGTGGAGGTTATATACAGGGGGTACCGGTACCGAGTCAATGTGGAGGTTATATACAGGGGGTACCGGTACCGAGTCAGTGTGGAGGTTATATACAGGGGGTACCGGTACCGAGTCAGTGTGGAGGCTATATACAGGGGGTACTGGTACTGAGTCAGTGTGGAGGTTATATACAGGGGGTACCGGTACCGAGTCAGTGTGGAGGTTATATACAGGGGTACCGGTACCGAGTCAGTGTGGAGGTTATATACAGGGGGTACCGGTACCGAGTCAGTGTGGGGGCTATATACAGGGGGTACCGGTACCGAGTCAGTGTGGAGGCTATATAAAGGGGGTACCAGTACCGAGTCAGTGTGGGGGCTATATACAGGGGGTACCGGTACCGAGTCAGCGTGCAGGGGTGCAGGTTAGAGGTAATTTGTACATGTAGGTCGGGGTGAAGTGACTATACATAGATAATAAACAGCAAGTAGCAGCAGTGTACAAAACAAATGGAGGGAGGGGTCAATGTAATAGATGGGTGGCCATTTGATTAATTGTTCAGCAGCCTTACGGCTTGGGGGTAGAAGCTGTTAAGGAGCCTTTTGGTCTTAGACTTGGCGCTCCGGTACTGTTTGCCGTGCGGTAGCAGAGAAAATAGTCTATGACTTGGGTGGCTGGAGTTTGACAATTTTATGGGCTATCCTCTGACACCACCTATTATATAGGTTCTGGATGGCAGGAAGCTTGGCCCCGTTGATGTACTGGGCCGTACGCACTACCCTCTGTAGCGCCTTACGGTCAGAAATGCCGAGCAGTTGCCATACCAGGCGGTGATGCAACAGTTCAGGATGCTCTCGATGGTGCAGCTGTAGAACCTTTTGAGGATCTGAGGACCCATGCCAAATCTTTTCAGTCTCCTGAGGGGGAATAGGATTTGTTGTGCCCTCATCACAACTTGGTGTGTTTGGACCATGATAGAGCTTTGGTGATGTGGACACCAAGGTACTTGAAACTCTTAACCCGCTCCACTACAGCCCCGTTGATGTTAATGGGGGCCTGTTCGGCCCTCCTTTTCCTGTAGTCCATGATCAGCTACTTTGTCTTGCTCACATTGTGGGAGAAGTTGCTGTCCTGGCACCACACTGCCAGTTCTTTGACCTCCTCCCTATAGTTTGTCTCCTTGTTGATCAGGACTACCACTGTTGTGTCGTCAGCAAACTTAATGATGGAGTTGGAGTCATGTTTGGCCGCGCAGTCGTGGAAGAACAGGGAGTACAGGAGGGGACTAAGTACACACCCCTGAGGGCCCCGTGTTGAGGATCAGCGTGGCGGACGTGTTGTTGCCTACCCTTACCACCTGGGGTTAGCACATCAGGAAGTCCAGGATCCAGTTGCAGAGGGAGGCGTTTAGTCCCAGGGTCCTTAGCTTAGTGACAAGCTTCATGGGCACTATGGTGTTGAACTCTGAGCTGTAGTCAATGAACAGCATTCTCACATCGGTGTTCCTTTTGTCCAGGTGGGAAAAGGCAGTGTGGAGTACGATTGAGATTGCATCATCTGTGGATCTGTTGGGACGATATGCGAATTGGAGTGGATCTAGGGTATCCAGGAGGATGCTGTTGATGTGAGCCATGACCAGCCTTTCAAAGCACTTCATGGCTACCGATGTGAGTGCTACGGGGTGGTAATAATTTAGGTAGGTTACCTTTGATTCCTTGGGCACAGGGACTATGGTGGTCTGCTTGAAACATGTAGGTATTACAGACTCAGTCAAGGAGAGGATGAAAATGTCAGTGAAGACACTTGCCAGGTGGTCCACGCATGCTTTGAGTACACGTCCTGGTAATTCATCTCGCCCCGCGGTTTTGTGAATGTTGACCTGTTTAAAGGTCTTGCTCACATCGTCTACCGAGAGCATTTTCACATAGTCATCCACAACAGCTGGTGCTCTCATGTATGCTTCAGTGTTACTTGCCTCGAAGCGAGCATAAAAAGCATTTAGCTCATCTGGTAGGCCCGCATCACTGGGCAGCTCACGTCTGGGTTTCCATTTGTAGTCCGTAAGAGTTTAAGCCCTGCCACATCCGACGAGCATCAGAGCAGGTGTAGTAGGATTCAATCTTAATCCTTTATTGACGCTTTGCTTGTTTGACGGTTCGTCTGAGGGCATCACCGGATTTCTTATAAGCTTCCAGATTAGCGTCCCGCTCCTTGAAAGCTGCAGCTCTAGCCTTTAGCTCAATTCAGATGTTGCCTGTAATCCATGGCTTCTGGTTGGGATATGTACGTACAGTCACTGTGGGAACGACGTCGTCAATGCACTTATTGATGAAGCTGATGGAGGTGGTATACTCCAATGCCATTGGATGAATCCTGGAACATATTCTAGTCTGTGCTAACAAAACAGTCCTGTAGCGTAGCATCCGCTTCACCTGACCACTTCCGTATTGATCTAGTCACTGGTACATCCTGCTTTAGTTTTTGCTTGTAAGCAGGAATCAGGAGGATATAATTATGGTCAGATTTGCCAAATGGAGGGCGGGGGAGAGCTTTGTACGCACCTCTGTGTGTGAAGTAAAGGTGTTCTAGAGTTTTTTTCCCTCTGGTTGCACATGTGACATGCTGGTAAAAGTTTGCCTACATTAAAGTCCCTGGCCACTAGGAGCGTTGTTTCTGGGTGAGCATTTTCTTGTTTGCTTATGGCCTTATAGAGTTGTTTTTTTGCGGTCTTAGTGCCAGCATCGGTCTGTGGTGGTAAATAGATGGCTACGAATAATATAGATGAGAAATCTCTTGGTAGATAGTGTGGTCTACAGCTTATCATAAGGTATTCTACCTCAGGCGAGCAATAACTCTAAACTTCTTTAATATTAGACATCACGCACCAGCTGTTATTGACAAAAAAACACACACCACCACCCCTAGTCTTACCAGACGTAGCTTCTCTGATCTGCCGGTGCATTGAAAATCCCTCCAGCTCTATATTATCTGTGTTGTCGTTCAGCCACGACTCGGTGAAACATAAGATATTACAGTTCTTAATGTCCTGTCGGTAGGATAATCGTAGGACATCAATTTTATTTTCCAACGATTGCATGCCAGCAAATAGAATTGATCGCAGTGGAAGTTTACTCGCTTCCCTACAGATTCTTAAGAGGCACCCCGTTATGCGTCCTCTTTTCCTCCGCCTCTTCTTCACGCAAATGATGGGGAAATGGGCCTGTTCCCGGGAGAGCAGTATATCTTTCTTGTGTGACTTGTTAAAGGAAAAAGCTTCTTCCAGTTCGTGGTGGGTAATCCCAGTTCTGATGTCCAGAAGTTATTTTTTGGTCATAAGAGATGGTAGAAGTAACATTATGTACAAAATAAGTTTAAAAAATAAGTTACAAATGCAAAAAAAAAATAACAAAATAGCATAATTGGTTACGGGCATGTAAAACGTCAGCCATCTTTTTCGGCGCCATCTTAACAAGAAGACCTCAAAACTATGAAATAACACATATAGAATCATGTAGTAACCAAAAAAAAGTGTTAAACAAATCAAAACATATTTGAGATTCTTCAAAGTAGCCACCCTTTGCCTTGATGAAAGCTTTGCACATTCTTGGCATTCTCTCAACTTGGTTCATGAGGTAGTCACCTGGATGCGTTTGAGCCAATCAGTTGTGTTGTGACAAGGTAGGGGTGGTATTCAAAAGATAGCCCTATTTGGCCTCCCGGGTGGCGCGGTGGTTAAGGGTGCTGTACTGTAGCGCCAGCTGTGCCATCAGAGTCCCTGGGTTCGCGCCCAGGCTCTGTCATAACCGGCCGCGACCGGGAGGTCCGTGGGGCGACGCACGATTGGCCTAGCGTCGTCCGGGTTAGGGAGGGATTGGTCGGTAGGGATCTCCTTGTCTCATCGCGCACCAGCGATTACTGTGGCGGGCCGGGCGCAGTGCGCGCTAGCCAAGGTTGCCAGGTGCACGGTGTAGCCTCCGACACATTGGTGTAGCCTCCGACACATTGGTGCGGCTGGCTTCCGGGTTGGAGGCGCGCTGTGTTAAGAAGCAGTACGGCTGGTTGGGTTGTGTATCGGAGGAGGCATGACATTCAGCCTTTGTCTCTCCCGAGCCCGTACGGGAGTTGTAGCAATGAGACAAGATAGTAGCTACTACAACAATTGGATACCACGAAAATGGGGAGAAAAATGGGTAAAAAAAAAAAAAAAAAAAAAAGATAGCCCTATTTGGCAAAATACCAAGTCCATAGGGTGGCAAGAACAGCTCAAATAAGAAAAGTGTATACGGTCTGTCGCAAAAACCATCAAGCACTATGATGAGCGCTCTCATGAGGACCGCCACAGGAAAGGAAGACCCAGATTCACGTCTGCTGCAGAGTAAAAGCTCATTAGAGTTACCAGGCTCAGAAATGACTGCCCAAATAAATGCTTCACATAGTTCAAGTAACAGACACATCTCAACATCAACTGTTTTTGTATTTTTTTATTTAAAACTTTAATTTAACCTTCTCTGTTCAGAGGAGACTGCGTGAAATCAGGCCTTCATGGTCGACATGCTGCAAAGAAACCACTAATAAAGGACACCAATAGGATGAACAGACTTGCTTGGGCCAAGAAACACGAGCAATGGACATTAGACGAGTTGAAATCAATCAGATTTAAGCGCAAGTTTTAGCGAACTCAAAGTTCTTGAAATATTCCATATTGACTGACCATGTCTTAAAGTAATGATGTACTGTTGTTTCTCTTTGCTTATCTGAGCTGTTCTTGCCCTAATATGGACTTGGTCTTTTACCAAATAGGGCTAACTTCTGTATACCACCCCTACCATGTCACAACACAACTGATTGGCTCAAAGGCATTAAGAAGGAAAGAAATACCACAAATGAACTTCTAACAAGGCACACCTGTTAATTGAAATGCATTCCAGGTGACTACCTCATGAAGCTGGTTGAGAGAATGCCAAGAGTGTGCAAAACTGTCATCAAGGCAAAGGGTGGCTACTTTGAAGAATCTTAAATATATTTTGAATTATTTAACATTTTTCTTGGTTACTACATGATTCCATATGTGTTATGTCAATAGTTTTTATGTTTTCACTATTATTCTACAATGTAGAAAATAAAAAAAATTAAGAAAAACCCTGGAATGTGTAGGTGTGTCCAAACTTTTGACTGGTACTGTATGTCTATCTAATGTTTTTCTCCAGTGTGTGTTAGCTGGTGTGTTTTCAGGTTTAATGATTGACTGAAGCTCTTTCCACAATGATCACAGCTGTAAGGCTTCTCTCCGGTGTGTGTTCGCTGGTGTGTATTCAGGTGTACTGATTGACTGAAGCTCTTTCCACAATGGTCACATCTGTAAGGCTTCTCTCCTGTGTGTGTTCGCTGGTGTGTATTCAGGTGTACTGATTGACTGAAGCTCTTGCCACACTGATAACAGCTATAGGGCTTCTCTCCAGTGTGTGTTCGCTGGTGTGTAGTCAGGGTGGAAGCTAGAGCAAAGCTCTTCCCACATAGACAGACATAAGTTTTCTCTCCAGTGTGTGTTTGATGGTGTCTAATCAGGGAGGAAACTACAGCAAAGCTCTTCCCACACTGATCACAGCTATAAGGCTTCTCTCCACTGTGTGTTAGCTGGTGTCTATTCAGGGTGGAAGCTACAGCAAAGCTCTTCCCACACTGATCACAGCGATAAGGCTTCTCACCTGTGTGTGTTCGCTGGTGTATAGTTAGTTTTTCTGATAGAGCAAAGCTCTTTCCACACTGATAACAGCTATAAGGCTTCTCTCCAGTGTGTGTTCGATGGTGTCTAATCAGGGAGGAAACTACAGCAAAGCTCTTCCCACACTGATCACAGCTATAAGGCTTCTCTCCTGTGTGTGTTCGCTGGTGTATAGTTAGTTTTTCTGATACAGCAAAGCTCTTTCCACACTGATAACAGCTATAAGGCTTCTCTCCAGTGTGTGTTCGATGGTGTCTAATCAGGGAGGAAACTACAGCAAAGCTTTTCCCACACTGTTCACAGCTATAAGGCTTCTCTCCAGTGTGTGTAACCTGGTGTCTACTCAGGGTGGAAGCTACAGCAAAGCTCTTTCCACACTGATCACAGATAAAAGGCTTCACTCCAGTTTGTGTTCGCTGGTGTGTAGTCAGGTTGCTTGACTGATTGAAGCTCTTTCCACCATCAAGGCACGGGTAAGGCCTCTCCCCTGCATGAATTTGCAGATGAGATTGGAAGGCGTTAGAAGCAGTGAAACTCTTCCCGCACTGAGAGCAGCAGTACGGTTTCTCCCGGGTGTGAATCCACTGGTGAATAATGAAATCACTCCTGCTAGTAAAACTCTTCCCACAGTCAGAGCAGCAGTGTTGAGGTTTCTTCCCTATACATCTCTGCTGGTGTTTCTTGGGGTGTTCTGGTCTATAGAGACACTTCTCTGTCTCGTCAGCAACACAATGTTGTTGAGGCTCCGCAGATGACAAGCCCCTCCAACTGAGAGAATGGTTAGTGCTGTCCCCTGTGAAACAAAGACATTGAATAACTATGTTTTGGAAATATAGGTCCATAAAAAAATACTATATTTACAATTTTAAAAATGTGTTTGTTATATAGCAGACTCTCTTCTCCAGCGCAACTTACAGGAGCAATTAGGGTTAAGTACCTTGCTCAAGGGCACAGAAAGATTTTTCACCTTGTCGGCTCAGAGATTTGAACCAGCAACCTTTATTAGTGGCCCAACGCTCTTAACCACTAACCTACTTGCTGCCCTTATCAATATACACTCATTGGCCAGTTTATTAGGTACAACCCCCTCCATTCATGAAACTGGATCGACAATTTACTGGCCACTGAGTGTTTACTGTTTATCAATGAATTAACAAAAGTTGCAGAATCAGATTTGTAGTCTCATCCACACACCACATTGTTCTTACTTGATGAAATCAAATCTTCATCTCCCTCCTCGTGTCCTTCTCTCACAGTTCCTGGTGTTTTCCTGCAGTCGACCAGCAACACAGACACCCTCTTCAGATCCAGCAGTAAGGCGCTACCAGGAGAATTGTGACCAGGGGACTCCGGCAGGTTGGAGGGGGATGGACTAGGTCTGTCCTGGTGACCACAGGAAGCATTGTACATAGAATATCATTAAACCAAACATTTGATTACTTTAGTCTAAATCTCTGATTGATTGGTGCATACTTGTAATATCGCATTTCTCCTGAAGTGTGTCACTGATCACTACTTTCCACAACATTTTCAATCACTTTGCCAAATATTTCCGATGGAAATGGTTTTTATATATATTTTTTTTACAAATGTCAAAACTGATAACACTTGGAATGCCCCGTCTTATGTTCAGAATGTTTGATTGAGCATTCATTGGAGTTGAACATCTTTCACCAGAGTTAATCATAGTTAAATTCTGGGTTAGGTGTCACATAATTAGTCAACTGCTCGCTTAAGTTCTGGGTTCATAAGTGGAGAGATTAAGAGATGGTTGAACAAGGAGAAGAACCGGAATGAGAAGCTCCACCCCCTCTTTCAAGATACGGGCTGAATGTCCCCTCCCCTTCCAACATGTGACAGATGGTAACACCTGCAAAATCATGATTGGTTCAAATAACCAGTGACACAAAACCTAAACACCAGAACTATTGCTGCTCGTTATCCCACTTTTGGAGCATGTTGAGAAAAATGTCAGTCTCATAGTTTCAGAATTCTTATACAGTACATATGTAACAGTATAACTTTAGACCATCCCCTCGACCACACCCGGGCGCGAACCAGGGACCCTCTGCACACATCAACAACTGACACCCACGAAGCATCGTTACCCATCGCTCAACAAAAGCCGCGGCCCTTGCAGAGTAAGGGGAACCACTACTTCAAGGTCTCAGAGCAAGTGACGTCACCGATTGAAACGCTATTTAGCGCGCATCACCGCTAACTAAGCTAGCCGTTTCACATCCGTTACACATACATAGAAGAAACCATCAGTTATGGGGGTATTGTGGCATGTAGTAGAAACCTACAGTAAAAAGGTATGGGTGTAGCCTGGTGCAATTTCTGCTCCATGTAACATTGCTCAAGATCCACTTTTCTATGTGACTTGTTACTGTAACAGCATCCTCATCTAAAAATCAACAACATTCAGATAATGAGTGGAATAAACTGTAATTTAACACCCAAGTATTTCAGCAGTACATTGTACACTACACCATTATTTCAAATTTCATTTTTATATATACTGTTTGTAAACTTGACACTTTATAATTTTGGTTTTGTAGATCAGTTTTTAGCAGTTTGATTAAATTATAGTAAAATGTATTAACAAATGACAGGAAATATTTTCAAAAGTAATCAATTGAAAATGGCCTAAGTGTTTTGAAACATATTTTTGTGCTTCGAGTTGTGAAAATGTACCATTGGATTGGGCTAGTCATGGGCTAGTCATGGGCTAGTCATGGGCTAGTCATGGGCTAGTCATGGGCTAGTCATGGGCTAGTGGGAGTGAAGGAAAGTGAACAAGTGCACAGTTAGGGAGGAAGGAAAGATAACTAGGAATTCCTTAACATATTATGTAGGTAGAAGTGGAGCTAGCGTGAGGGCCATGGGTGCAACTGTTCCTGCAGATCAATAAAATACAAAGAAAAATGATGTGAACATCCCTTTATTTAACACTATAAGCATTATTTAACACTATAAGCATTATTTAACACTATAAGCATTATTTAACACTAAGCATTATTTAACACTAAGCATTATTTAACACTATAAGCATTATTTAACACTATAAGCATTATTTAACACTATAAGCATTATTTAACACTATAAGCATTATTTAACACTATAAGCATTATTTAACACTATAAGCATTATTTAACACTATAAGCATTATTTAACACTATAAGCATTATTTAACACTATAAGCATTATTTAACACTAAGCATTATTTAACACTAAGCATTATTTAACACTA
>NW_027260828.1:0-30000 GCF_045791955.1 Oncorhynchus clarkii lewisi
GACCTAGAACGGAGACAAACCCATGAAGTAACGTCTTCAGATAGTCACTCCCAGAGACCTAGAACAGAGACAAACCCATGAAGTGACGTCTTCAGATAGTCACTCCCAGAGACCTAGAACGGAGACAAACCCATGAAGTGACGTCTTCAGATAGTCACTCCCAGAGACCTAGAACGGAGACAAACCCATGAAGTAACGTCTTCAGATAGTCACTCCCAGAGACCTAGAACGGAGACAAACCCATGAAGTGACGTCTTCAGATAGTCACTCCCAGAGACCTAGAACAGAGACAAACCCATGAAGAAACGTCTTCAGATAGTCACTCCCAGAGACCTAGAACGGAGACAAACCCATGAAGTGACGTCTTCAGATAGTCACTCCCAGAGACCTAGAACAGAGACAAACCCATGATGTAAAGTCTTCAGATAGTCACTCCCAGAGACCTAGAACGGAGACAAACCCATGAAGAAACGTCTTCAGATAGTCACTCCCAGAGACCTAGAACGGAGACAAACCCATGAAGAAACGTCTTCCGATGAGGAACTTCATAGGTGACCATGTGGCCTGACTAGGAAAAACTCTGGACACCAGATCCCAGGGTTTCTCTTCGGCAGGGAAAACCCTGAGCTCTATTCAATAGAGGTTTGATTAGGAAAAACTCTGGACACCAGATCCCAGGGTTTCTCTTCGGCAGGGAAAACCCTGAGCTCTATTCTATAGAGGTTTGATCAGTTGTAGCAGGTTTTAATTAGCCTTTATTTAGTCCCAGTGTATTTGTGCTGTCACAAATACACTGCTCGTCACTCATTGTCATGTCACATCTGGATTGACAATGAGCTATGACAATGAGCTATGGAGTTGGAAAGAGCACAAACTGATCTGGGACCAGGCTAGGTTTGGTTGAAGAGTTGTATCAATAACACCAACAGTCAAATCTAGGATCAGGCTAGGTTTGGTTGAAGAGCTGTATTGTTGACCTTAACAATAACACCGTAGGGGCTGAGTCAACCATAGTGTATGGTGCTGACACCATTCATTCCTACACCCTTGAACCCCTGACCCCTCCCCCCTTCTCACCAGACGTTGCTGTCCTTAGTCTGGTCCACCACTAGTAGGTTACCATGCACCTCGTCTATGAGCTCTGGGGCGATCCAACGCAGCGGCACCCATATCTGGTCTGGAGTCACAAAGTAGTCATCCTACAGAGTAGAATAGAGCAGAATCATTAGATGGAAATACGACTTTATCGTCTGTCTGTTACAATGGAAACAATTCTTCTGCCCCACCCCCTATTCAGTATGTAGAAAAATACATAATACAATATAACCAAGACTGGTTTATTACTGTAGATTCACCAAGACTGGTTTATTATTGTAGATTCACCAAGACTGGTTTATTACTGTAGATTCACCAAGACTGGTTTATTACTGTAGATTCACCAAGACTGGTTTATTACTGTAGATTCACCAAGACTGGTTTATTACTGTAGATTCACCAAGACTGGTTTATTACTGTAGATTCACCAAGACTTGTTTATTACTGTAGATTCACCAAGACTGGTTTATTACTGTAGATTCACCAAGACTGGTTTATTACTGTAGATTCACCAAGACTGGTTTATTACTGTAGATTCACCAAGACTGGTTTATTACTGTAGATTCACCAAGACTGGTTTATTACTGTAGATTCACCAAGACTGGTTTATTACTGTAGATTCACCAAGACTGGTTTATTACTGTAGATTCACCAAGACTGGTTTATTACTGTAGATTCACCAAGACTGGTTAATTACTGTAGATTCACCAAGACTGGTTTATTACTGTAGATTCACCAAGACTGGTTTATTACTGTAGATTCACCAAGACTGGTTTATTACTGTAGACTCACCAAGACTGGTTTATTACTGTAGACTCACCAAGACTGGTTTATTACTGTAGATTCACCAAGACTGGTTAATTACTGTAGACTCACCAAGACTGGTTTATTACTGTAGATTCACCAAGACTGGTTAATTACTGTAGATTCACCAAGACTGGTTTATTACTGTAGATTCACCAAGACTGGTTTATTACTGTAGATTCACCAAGACTGGTTTATTACTGTAGATTCACCAAGACTGGTTTATTACTGTAGATTCACCAAGACTGGTTTATTACTGTAGACTCACCAAGACTGGTTTATTACTGTAGACTCACCAAGACTGGTTTATTACTGTAGACTCATCAAGACTGGTTTATTACTGTAGACTCATCAAGACTGGTTAATTACTGTAGACTCACCAAGACTGGCTAATTACTGTAGACTCACCAAGACTGGTTTATTACTGTAGACTCATCAAGACTGGTTTTATACTGTAGACTCACCAAGACTGGTTTATTACTGTAGACTCACCAAGACTGGTTTATTACTGTAGACTCATCAAGACTGGTTTATTACTGTAGACTCATCAAGACTGGTTATTACTGTAGACTCACCAAGACTGGTTAATACTGTAGGCTCACCTTGTATCTGCTGTGTGAGAGGCCATAGTCTCCTATCTTTACTGTCCTCTCTGAGGTCAGAAGGCAGTTCCTTAAGGCCAGGTCACTGTAAAGAGGAGAGGGAGGAACAGTTCATCACATTACATTACATTACATTATAGCCATTTAGCAGACGCTGTTATCCAGAGAGACTTACAGCAGCATTTAGTACCTTGCTCAAGGGCACATTGTCAGATTTTTCGCCTAGTCTGCTCAGAGATTCAAACCAGCAACCTTTCAGTTACTGGCCCAACGCTCTTAACTGCTAGGTTACCTGCCACCCAGTCACCAGACCAGACTAAACCATATGTAATACTCTGACTGCAGTAATATCGTATCACAATAAACCATTCAATCATTGCTATTGAATGTATTGTACCACAGGAAAACATGATGCTTCACAACATTTACCGCTCAATAGCATAAGGTACGGGTGTAATTCACTGGTATGACTGCACAAGTACTGTAGCTACGCGGATTTCTCATTTTTCTCTGTAGCCATACTACACAGGCATCGAGATTTTGTTGATCTTAACTCTACCTATCATCAGCTCCTCAGCACATGATTGGCTGCTACCATGGTAACAAGGAGAGAGGGGTTCCCCCCGGCAACAAAATCACTGATGCTGGAGTTGGTGAGAGTCACTCAGGCAGCACCAGGATGTTGTTACCGGGACAGACCAGCAGGGGGAGCCAGAGCAACACAGCTTCAGTCATATCCTTACATATTTCCATATTTTTATTTAACATTTATTTAAACAGGTAAGGTAATTAGGAACAGATTGTACATAATATCCTCAATATCATGTTAATTTGGAGACAGACCAGCTGCACAGTCCCAGTTGTATCTAGGGTGGGATGTGTCAGAGTGAGACCAGACCCTTCAACATCCTCCAGATCATCCCGATTCAGTTCCCTCTATCTGTTTTATGTCCCTACCTGTTACCATACATACAGTGTATATATCATTACTCTTATATCATTACTCTTCCCTACAACATGTATGTTACCATACAGACAGTATATATATCCTTACTCTTCACTACAACATATCAGAAACATATTGCTCTGGAATGATTGATATGTTCTAGGACTTTCATTAGGACTCGAGTTCGTAAGGAAATTGTGTTTGTGCAGGTGTCCACTAACCCACCTGTGAATGAAGTTGTGTTTGTGAAGGTGTCCACTAACCCACCTGTGAGTGAAGTTGTGTTTGTTAAGGTGTCCACTAACCCACCTGTGAATGAAGTTGTATTTGTGAAGGTGTCCACTAACCCACCTGTGAGTGAAGTTGTGTTTGTGAAGGTGTCCACTAACCCACCTGTGAATGAAGTTGTATTTGTGAAGGTGTCCACTAACCCACCTGTTAGTGAAGTTGTATTTGTGAAGGTGTCCACTAACCCACCTGTGAGTGAAGTTGTGTTTGTGAAGGTGTCTACTAACCCACCTGTGAATGAAGTTGTGTTTGTGAAGGTGTCTACTAACCCACCTGTGAATGAAGTTGTGTTTGTGAAGGTGTCTACTAACCCACCTGTGAATGAAGTTGTGTTTGTGAAGGTGTCTACTAACCCACCTGTGAATGAAGTTGTGTTTGTGAAGGTGTCTACTAACCCACCTGTGAATGAAGTTGTGTTTGTGAAGGTGTCCACTAACCCACCTGTTAGTGAAGTTGTGTTTGTGAAGGTGTCTACTAACCCACCTGTGAATGAAGTTGTGTTTGTGAAGGTGTCTACTAACCCACCTGTGAGTGAAGTTGTGTTTGTGAAGGTGTCCACTAACCCACCTGTGAATGAAGTTGTGCTTGTGCAGGTGCAGCAGGCCCGAGGCGATCTCGCACGCCATTCGCTGGAGGGTCAGGGGATCAGGGGTCACGGAGTCAGCCGCCCGACAGCTGCGCAGGTAACTCTTCAGGTCGCCCTGATGACCAGGACAGGAAGTGATGTCATAAGATTTGGCACTCTATATCACCATATTCCCTAGTGCACTATATAGGGAATATGGTCAAAAGTAGTGCAGTAGATATGAATATAGGATGCCATTTGGGACACACAAACCTATGTTTGTAATGTATGTCTGTACAATAACCCGTCACAACTTGCTCTCATCCACTTCTCCTTCTATGTCTGTTAGCAGTATGGTGGAAACTCTGATCTGTAAGGTGTTAGCAGTATGGTGGAAACTCTAATCTGTAAGGTATTAGCAGTATGGTGGAAACTCTGATCTGTAAGGTGTTAGCAGTATGGTGGAAACTCTGATCTGTAAGGTGTTATCAGTATGGTGGAAACTCTGATCTGTAAGGTGTTAGCAGTATGGTGGAAACTCTGATCTGTAAGGTGTTAGCAGTATGGTGGAAACTCTGATCTGTAAGGTGTTAGCAGTATGGTGGAAACTCTAATCTGTAAGGTATTAGCAGTATGGTGGAAACTCTAATCTGTAAGGTGTTAGCAGTATGGTGGAAACTCTGATCTGTAAGGTGTTAGCAGTATGGTGGAAACTCTGATCTGTAAGGTGTTAGCAGTATGGTGGAAACTCTGATCTGTAAGGTGTTAGCAGTATGGTGGAAACTCTGATCTGTAAGGTGTTAGCAGTATGGTGGAAACTCTGATCTGTAAGGTGTTAGCAGTATGGTGGAAACTCTGATCTGTAAGGTGTTAGCAGTATGGTGGAAACTGATCTGTAAGGTGTTAGCAGTATGGTGGAAACTCTGATCTGTAAGGTGTTAGCAGTATGGTGGAAACTGATCTGTAAGGTGTTAGCAGTATGGTGGAAACTCTAATCTGTAAGGTATTAGCAGTATGGTGGAAACTCTAATCTGTAAGGTGTTAGCAGTATGGTGGAAACTCTGATCTGTAAGGTGTTAGCAGTATGGTGGAAACTCTGATCTGTAAGGTGTTAGCAGTATGGTGGAAACTCTGATCTGTAAGGTGTTAGCAGTATGGTGGAAACTCTGATCTGTAAGGTGTTAGCAGTATGGTGGAAACTCTGATCTGTAAGGTGTTAGCAGTATGGTGGAAACTCTGATCTGTAAGGTGTTAGCAGTATGGTGGAAACTCTGATCTGTAAGGTGTTAGCAGTATGGTGGAAACTGATCTGTAAGGTGTTAGCAGTATGGTGGAAACTCTGATCTGTAAGGTGTTAGCAGTATGGTGGAAACTCTAATCTGTAAGGTGTTAGCAGTATGGTGGAAACTCTGATCTGTAAGGTGTTAGCAGTATGGTGGAAACTCTGATCTGTAAGGTGTTAGCAGTATGGTGGAAACTCTGATCTGTAAGGTGTTAGCAGTATGGTGGAAACTCTGATCTGTAAGGTGTTAGCAGTATGGTGGAAACTCTGATCCGTAAGGTGTTAGCAATATGGTGGAAGCTCTGATCTGTAAGGGTGTAATCAATATGGTGGAAGCTCAGACCCTTCTGCAAACCCAGAGGAAAGGGTAGAGAGCAGATTGTCCCAGGCTGTAACAGTACTGTATTCCACCAACAGGGGGAGCAAGTTTCCATCTCACCAGAGAACTCCATATAGAAGGTGGTTGTGACCTCTGAGATAGGGGTTAGGGGGCTAGGGAGGTTTCTCTCACCAGAGGACAGAACTCCATGACCAGTAGATAGGGTGTAACCTCTGAGCACTGTGCCAGGCACTGCAGGAGGGCTGGGTTCTGGAGGGCACTGGGGGAAGGGGGAGGTAGAGGATATGGGTCATAGTTCAACAGTCACGTTTACTGTCACAGTTTATAGTGAACATACAGTCAGAACATATGGAAAGAGGTAGCATGATAACCATATATAGGCATTCATTCATTCATTCACCAATTGATTGATTAATTAATTAATTAATTAATTGTACTGGATGCAAAGACTGGGGTATACAGGGTATGAAATCCTTATTGTTGTAGTTCTGACCGGTATGGCTGTGCCTCTTCCAGGAAGTGCATCTGGTCCTGGACACTGGCACTGGCCTTCAGCTCCTTGACCACCACCTGGGTGGTGCTGAGACCTGCATTCACCTCCCCCAAGAGAACCTATACAGGACCCACAGAGACACAGACAGACACACACACACACACACACACACACACACACACACACACACACACACACACACACACACACACACACACACACACACACACACACAAACATTTACAGTAGTTAACATGGTAAAGACAGGGGGCAACGGAGAGACAGAGAGACAGAGAGAGAGAGAAAGACAGGGAGAGAGGGAGAGACAGAGAGAAAGACAGAGAGAAAGACATGGAGAGACAGGGAGAGACAGAGGGAGACAGAGAGAAAGACAGAGAGAGAGACAGGGAGAGACAGAGGGAGAGACAGAGGGAGAGACAGAGGGAGAGACAGGGAGAGACAGGGAGAGACAGAGAGAGACAGAGGGAGAGACAGAAGGAGAGACAGAGGGAGAGACAGAGAGAGACAGAGGGAGATACAGGGAGAGACAGAGAGAGAGAGGGAGAGACAGGGAGAGACAGAGAGAGACAGAGGGAGAGACAGGGAGAGACAGAGGGAGAGACAGGGAGAGACAGAGAGAGACAGAGGGAGAGACAGAGGGAGAGACAGAGGGAGAGACAGAGGGAGAGACAGAGGGAGAGACAGAGGGAGACAGAGGGAGAGACAGAGGGAGAGACAGGGAGAGACAGAGAGAGAGACAGGGAGAGACAGAGAGAGAGACAGGGAGAGACAGAGGGAGACAGAGAGAAGAGCAAAAGGTACAGTTCAGCACGAACTAAAAAGCTTTGTCTCAGAAAGCAATACAGATGGAATGGAATTCAGTGTGACATGTAGATAGTCCCAGCTCTCAGACAGACAAGGCTGTAGGTCAGCTTGTAGCCCTAATAAGATCAACACCACATTACACACACATTCCACACACACTACCTCACAGCACACTCCAATGGTATGTCTCCAATGGCACCCTATCCTCTATATAGTGCACTATGTTTGACCAGGGCCCATAAGGCTTTGGCCCAAAGTAGTGCACTATATAGGGAATATGGTGCAATTTGGGATGGCTGGTCCATCCCAAATCTCTAACTGGTCCATGTTTAAACAATACAGGAATGGACTGGTATAACATATGGTGAAACCTCCCTCTAGCTGGTCCATGTTTAAACAATGACTGTACTGTACATCCATGAGGGGAAGTGAGCTTGTGCATAATTCAGGAACAAAGGTAGTGAATCAGAACCCAGCTACAGACTTTGGGAGGAGTGGTTTCTGTGTCGTTAGTATGTGCTAAGAAAATAATCAGGGGTGCAGCTCACCTTGCCAAACCAACCATGTCCTATCTCCTTCACATAGAGTAGACTGTGGCGACCCAACTCTGACGATTTCAACAGCTGGACTGCAGAGAGAGGGGGGAGAGGGAGAGTTAGACACATTGCAATTGTTAGACTTCTAGAATGTTAGAATGAAGAGAGGATGAAGTAAGAGAGGGAGAGAAGGAGAGATGGAGAGAAGAAGAGAGGAAGAGATGGAGAGAAGGAGAGTGGGAGAGAGGGAGAGATGAAGAGAGGGAGAGGGGGGGAGAGAGGATGAGTAAGATAGGGAGACAGGGAGAGGGAGACAGGGAGAGAGGAAGAAAGGGAGACAGGGACAGAGGGAGACGAAGAAAGGGAGAGAGGAAGACAGGGAGAGAGGAAGAGAGGGGCAGTAATAAAGATAGACAGTAAAGTCTGGGTTGTTACCACACATCACAATATCAGAATGAGATTAAAAGAGAAATGCATAAGTAATACAATGTGAATACAGAGATGAAAACAGAAGACAACTGCAGTGCCACAGGCAGAACAACAGAGAGAGAGAGAGAGGGGGAGAGAGTTAAAAGCACTTACTCTCAGTAATAATAAAGAGATATCTCCTAGGGAAGTAAAATGTTACTTCTAAAAGTCGACCAGAGAAAACAAACTCATAATCCTCCTCAAACAAACTGAAGAGACAGAAACTCCTCTGAAGGCACTATGCTGTCAGCTAACATGGTCTTAGTCCCAACGGGCACCCTATTCTCTATATAGTGCACAGATTTTGACCAGGGCTCATGGGACTCTGGTCAAAAGTAGTGCACTAAGTAGGAAATAGGGTGCCATTTGGGATTCAAGCCATGGTTCAACTCCTCCTAAATAACCCCAGAGTCTGTCTATCTGTCAACTCCTACAGAGTAGAGCATCATATTACTAAAAACAAGTACCTTGACGAATCCTCATAATTTAGAGATGATGATGGTGAAGGTGGTGATGAAGATAAAGTAGCTGGAGTGGCGGAGCGGCCAGCCATCCACCCTGAGGTAGAGCACCGTGTGTGTGTGTTTACGGTGCTGGTGTGTGTGCGGTGAATGGGTCCGGTCCCCAGAGATGACGGTATGAGTGTGTGGAGAAAACCTCTCACTGTCCACAGAAGTGATGAGAGACCAGCCACAGCAAGTGTGTGTGAGAGTCCATGGCCCCAGTCCCGGTGTGTGTGAGAGTCCATGGCCCCAGTCCCGGTGTGTGTGTGAGAAAGAAGAGAAGAACCCATGACTGCCGCGGCCACGTCAGCCAACCCTCCACAGGGTTTAACTCTACGAGCCCTCACACAGCTGAACAAGCTGCCTGCTCCTTCTCTCTCTCTCTCTCTCTCTCTCTCTCTCTCTCCCTCTCTCTCTCATCACAATGCATCGTCCTCACACTGTTCCAAAACTAAACATGTTCCAGAACCCCGTCCATGAACCTTCCTCCCAACTGTCACACAGTCTGTACTGTCTCCTCTATAGACTTGGTCTCAGCTCTGTCTTCTTATATAGACTGAGTCTCAGCTCTGTCTCCTCTATAGACTGGGTCTCAGCTCTGTCTCCTCTATAGACTGGGTCTCAGCTCTGTCTCCTCTATAGACTTGGTCTCAGCTCTGTCTCCTTATATAGACTGAGTCTCAGCTCTGTCTCCTCTATAGACTGGGTCTCAGCTCTGTCTCCTTATATAGACTGAGTCTCAGCTCTGTCTCCTCTATAGACTGGGTCTCAGCTCTGTCTCCTCTATAGACTGGGTCTCAGCTCTGTCTCCTCTATAGACTGGGTCTCAGCTCTGTCTCCTCTATAGACTGGGTCTCAGCTCTGTCTCCTTATATAGACTGAGTCTCAGCTCTGTCTCCTCTATAGACTGGGTCTCAGCTCCGACTCCTCTATAGACTGGGTCTCAGCTCTGTCTGAGGCAGCATAGCAGGAATCTGAACCAGCAGGGTCCTTCTCTGTATGTGGAACATAGAAGACAGAAGAGCAGTCCCTCTGCTGTCCCGATGTTGTCTGGTGAGGCTCTACTGTTTTTCTGTGAGTCTTTCTGCGAGGACATGTTCTCCTTCTGCTTCTCTGAGCGCCGTGGCCAGCAACGCCATGTGTTCTGGTCAGGCATGACTCTCTCTCTCTCTGTCCGTGTGTCCAACCAACTGCCTCTTCTAATCTTCCAATCTCTCTCCCTTTCCCAAACCCAGACAGCGTACTGGGTGTGTGCTGGCATACACTGTACACTGGTCACGCATGGCTCTGTCTGTGTCTAACCGACTCCGACTGCCAGGCATGTCCGTAGTGTGTCGCCCGACTGACTGACTGCCTGACATGCCAGCGCACTGTTCTCCCTGAAGACCTCAGGAGCAGCAGTGACATAAGAGACACATTATAATAGCCTTCTGTCTGTGTGTCACTGAGACTGGCAGAAGCATAACACACACACACACACACACACACACACACACACACACACACACACACACACACACACACACACACACACACACACACACACACACACACACACACACACACACACACACACACAGAGCTCTATGAAATGCAGAGAGAAAGGTCTCTGTCATAGACACCCCACCCACCCACCACTCCCACTCCTGTCCATCACCCTATCCCCCACCCCTCTGTCCGTCTCTCCCGCCCATCCCCTCCTACGTTGGTCATGGTGCCATGACACCACCCTGTATCTCATGCATGTGTTTTTCTCTAGTATTACATTGTTATTGATTAGTGCATTGTTGGGTTTTGAGTTTGATAGAAAGACATTTCACTGTACTTGTCGTGCATGTGACATCAATACTTTATACTATCTCTCTCTCTACCCTACCTCTCTCTCTCTTTCCCCTTACTATTACACACAGACACATCCCTGTCTTATAACCCATACCACTACCACCCTCTGCCTCTCTCTCTACCCCCTCTCTCTCTACCCCCTCTCTCTCTCATCCCCCTTTCTATTACACACAGACACATCCCTGTCTTATAACCAATACCACTACCACCCTCTCCCTCTCTCTCTACCCCCTCCCTCTCTCTGACAGACTGTCTCTCTCCCTCTCTGTATCTCTCTTTCTCCATCTCCCCCTCCATCACATCCCTCCCTCCCTCCCCCCTCCCTCCCTCCTTCCCTCCATCCCTCTCCCTGACTCAGTCCCCTCCCTGTATTGTAAACCATAATGCCAGTCCTCTGCTCCAGCGTTCCAGGAGTGTCACAGTGACAGTCCAGCCGTACACAGCCTCCTACTCCCCCATCACCATCACTATCCCCTGGCCTAAAGGCTAAATCACAACCTTTGTCTGTTGGTTGGTCCCCAGTGCTTGGTACCAGCCTACCAACTCAGCAGACACAGGACCCATTCAGTGGGCATTCTCTGGACCCTAGCACTGCCTCTGGGCAGGGGTTGTCACGGTGATAACAGCACACACACACACACACACACACACACACACACACACACACACACACACACACACACACACACACACACACACACACACACACACACACACACACACACACACACCCAACCCCTCTGGACTCCTGATTCCCTCCCTCCCGACCAAGGTTCTTCTCTCCTTTCTATTCTAAAGAACTGTTCCTTTATATCATTCCATCCCACTAGGAATGTGCTTGTGTGTGTGTGTGTGTGTGTGTGCATGGACGTGTGTGTGCATGCGTGTGTGTCTCTCTGTGGGTGTGTGTGTGTTCGTGCATGTCATTTCATCCCACTAGGAATGTGCGTGTGTGTCCGTGCGCGCGTGTGTGTGTGCATGGACGTGTGTGTGCATGCGTGTGTGTCTCTCTGTGTGTGTGTGTCCGTGCGTGTCATTTCATCCCACTAGAGGAATGTGTGTGTGTGTGTTTGTGTTGTCTTCCCACTCATTGCATTCCCTGGCAGTGAAGCCTGAGGTAAGAGGCAGGCATTGTGGCTGTGAGCTGGTGGGATGATAGACACACACAGTAACTTACACACTGTTGGGCTAAATGATATTCACCCACACAGACTGAGTTACTGCTGTATTACAAAGTGACATGTTTCTTGGTGTGGTGACATGTCTCTTGGTGTGGTGACATGTCTCTTGGTGTGGTGACATGTCTCTTGGTGTGGTGACATATCTCTTGGTGTAGTGTGGTGACATGTCTCTTGGTGTGGTGACATGTCTCTTGGTGTAGTGTGGTGACATGTCTCTTGGTGTGGTATCAAGTCTCTTGGTGCGGTGTGGTGACATGTCTCTTGGTGTGGTGACAAGTCTCTTGGTGTGGTATCAAGTCTCTTGGTGTGGTGACATGTCTCTTGGTGTGGTGACATGTCTCTTGGTGTGGTGACATGTCTCTTGGTGTGGTGACATGTCTCTTGGTGTGGTGACATGTCTCTTGGTGTAGTGTGGTGACATGTCTCTTGGTGTGGTGACATGACTCTTGGTGTGGTGTGGTGACATGTCTCTTGGTGTGGTGACATGTCTCTTGGTGTGGTGACACACATAACAGTGTGTGAGGACAGGAGCCATCTGTAACAGTGTGTGAGGACAGGAGCCATCTGTAACAGTGTGTGAGGACAGGAGCCATCTGTAACAGTGTGTGAGGACAGGAGCCATCTGTAACAGTGTGTGAGGACAGGAGCCATCTGTAACAGTGTGTGAGGACAGGAGCTATGTGTAACAGTGTGTGAGGACAGGAGCCATCTGTAACAGTGTGTGAGGACAGGAGCTATGTGTAACAGTGTGTGAGGACAGGAGCCATCTGTAACAGTGTGTGAGGACAGGAGCTATGTGTAACAGTGTGTGAGGACAGGAGCCATGTGTAACAGTGTGTGAGGACAGGAGCCATCTGTAACAGTGTGTGAGGACAGGAGCCATCTGTAACAGTGTGTGAGGACAGGAGCCATCTGTAACAGTGTGTGAGGACAGGAGCCATCTGTAACAGTGTGTGAGGACAGGAGCTATGTGTAACAGTGTGTGAGGACAGGAGCCATTTGTAACAGTGTGTGAGGACAGGAGCCATCTGTAACAGTGTGTGAGGACAGGAGCCATGTGTAACAGTGTGTGAGGACAGGAGCCATCTGTAACAGTGTGTGAGGACAGGAGCCATCTGTAACAGTGTGTGAGGACAGGAGCCATGTGTAACAGTGTGTGAGGACAGGAGCCATCTGTAACAGTGTGTGAGGACAGGAGCCATCTGTAACAGTGTGTGAGGACAGGAGCCATGTGTAACAGTGTGTGAGGACAGGAGCCATCTGTAACAGTGTGTGAGGACAGGAGCCATCTGTAACAGTGTGTGAGGACAGGAACCATCTGTAACAGTGTGTGAGGACAGGAGCCATGTGTAACAGTGTGTGAGGACAGGAGCCATCTGTAACAGTGTGTGAGGACAGGAGCCATGTGTAACAGTGTGTGAGGACAGGAGCCATCTGTAACAGTGTGTGAGGACAGGAGCCATGTGTAACAGTGTGTGAGGACAGGAGCCATCTGTAACAGTATGTGAGGACAGGAGCCATCTGTAACAGTGTGTGAGGACAGGAGCCATGTGTAACAGTGTGTGAGGACAGGAGCCATGTGTAACAGTGTGTGAGGACAGGAGCCATGTGTAACAGTGTGTGAGGACAGGAGCTATGTGTAACAGTGTGTGAGGACAGGAGCTATGTGTAACAGTGTGTGAGGACAGGAGCTATGTGTAACAGTGTGTGAGGACAGGAGCCATGTGTAACAGTGTGTGAGGACAGGAGCCATGTGTAACAGTGTGTGAGGACAGGAGCTATGTGTAACAGTGTGTGAGGACAGGAGCCATGTGTAACAGTGTGTGAGGACAGGAGCCATCTTTAACACTGTGTGAGGACAGGAGCCATGTGTAACAGTGTGTGAGGACAGGAGCTCTGTGTAACAGTGTGTGAGGACAGGAGCTATGTGTAACAGTGTGTGAGGACAGGAGCCATGTGTAACAGTGTGTGAGGACAGGAGCCATGTGTAACAGTGTGTGAGGACAGGAGCCATGTGTAACAGTGTGTGAGGACAGGAGCCATGTGTAACAGTGTGTGAGGACAGGAGCCATGTGTAACAGTGTGTGAGGACAGGAGCCATGTGTAACAGTGTGTGAGGACAGGCGCCATGTGTAACAGTGTGTGAGGACAGGAGCCATGTGTAACAGTGTGTGAGGACAGGAGCCATGTGTAACAGTGTGTGAGGACAGGAGCCATGTGTAACAGTGTGTGAGGACAGGAGCCATCTGTAACAGTGTGTGAGGACAGGAGCCATGTGTAACAGTGTGTGAGGACAGGAGCCATGTGTAACAGTGTGTGAGGACAGGAGCCATGTGTAACAGTGTGTGGGGACAGGCGCCATGTGTAACAGTGTGTGAGGACAGGAGCCATGTGTAACAGTGTGTGAGGACAGGAGCTATGTGTAACAGTGTGCGAGGACAGGAGCCATGTGTAACAGTGTGTGAGGACAGGAGCCATGTGTAACAGTGTGTGAGGACAGGCGCCATGTGTAACAGTGTGTGAGGACAGGAGCCATGTGTAACAGTGTGTGAGGACAGGAGCTATGTGTAACAGTGTGTGAGGACAGGAGCCATGTGTAACAGTGTGTGAGGACAGGAGCCATGTGTAACAGTGTGTGAGGACAGGAGCCATCTGTAACAGTGTGTGAGGACAGGAGCCATGTGTAACAGTGTGTGAGGACAGGAGCCATGTGTAACAGTGTGTGAGGACAGGAGCCATGTGTAACAGTGTGTGAGGACAGGAGCCATATGTAACAGTGTGTGAGGACAGGAGCCATGTGTAACAGTGTGTGAGGACAGGAGCCATGTGTAACAGTGTGTGAGGACAGGAGCCATGTGTAACAGTGTGTGAGGACAGGAGCCATGTGTAACAGTGTGTGAGGACAGGAGCCATGTGTAACAGTGTGTGAGGACAGGAGCTATGTGTAACAGTGTGTGAGGACAGGAGCCATGTGTAACAGTGTGTGAGGACAGGAGCTCTGTGTAACAGTGTGTGAGGACAGGAGCTATGTGTAACAGTGTGTGAGGACAGGAGCCATGTGTAACAGTGTGTGAGGACAGGCGCCATGTGTAACAGTGTGTGAGGACAGGAGCCATGTGTAACAGTGTGTGAGGACAGGAGCTATGTGTAACAGTGTGTGAGGACAGGAGCCATGTGTAACAGTGTGTGAGGACAGGAGCCATGTGTAACAGTGTGTGAGGACAGGAGCCATGTGTAACAGTGTGTGAGGACAGGAGCCATGTGTAACAGTGTGTGAGGACAGGAGCCATGTGTAACAGTGTGTGAGGACAGGAGCTATGTGTAACAGTGTGTGAGGACAGGAGCCATCTGTAACAGTGTGTGAGGACAGGAGCTATGTGTAACAGTGTGTGAGGACAGGAGCCATGTGTAACAGTGTGTGAGGACAGGAGCCATCTATAACAGTGTGTGAGGACAGGAGCCATCTGTAACAGTGTGTGAGGACAGGAGCCATCTGTAACAGTGTGTGAGGACAGGAGCCATCTGTAACAGTGTGTGAGGACAGGAGCTATGTGTAACAGTGTGTGAGGACAGGAGCCATTTGTAACAATGTGTGAGGACAGGAGCCATCTGTAACAGTGTGTGAGGACAGGAGCCATGTGTAACAGTGTGTGAGGACAGGAGCCATCTGTAACAGTGTGTGAGGACAGGAGCCATCTGTAACAGTGTGTGAGGACAGGAGCCATGTGTAACAGTGTGTGAGGACAGGAGCCATCTGTAACAGTGTGTGAGGACAGGAGCCATCTGTAACAGTGTGTGAGGACAGGAGCCATGTGTAACAGTGTGTGAGGACAGGAGCCATCTGTAACAGTGTGTGAGGACAGGAGCCATCTGTAACAGTGTGTGAGGACAGGAACCATCTGTAACAGTGTGTGAGGACAGGAGCCATGTGTAACAGTGTGTGAGGACAGGAGCCATCTGTAACAGTGTGTGAGGACAGGAGCCATGTGTAACAGTGTGTGAGGACAGGAGCCATGTGTAACAGTGTGTGAGGACAGGAGCCATCTGTAACAGTGTGTGAGGACAGGAGCCATGTGTAACAGTGTGTGAGGACAGGAGCCATCTGTAACAGTATGTGAGGACAGGAGCCATCTGTAACAGTGTGTGAGGACAGGAGCCATGTGTAACAGTGTGTGAGGACAGGAGCCATGTGTAACAGTGTGTGAGGACAGGAGCCATGTGTAACAGTGTGTGAGGACAGGAGCCATGTGTAACAGTGTGTGAGGACAGGAGATATGTGTAACAGTGTGTGAGGACAGGAGCTATGTGTAACAGTGTGTGAGGACAGGAGCTATGTGTAACAGTGTGTGAGGACAGGAGCCATGTGTAACAGTGTGTGAGGACAGGAGCTATGTGTAACAGTGTGTGAGGACAGGAGCCATGTGTAACAGTGTGTGAGGACAGGAGCCATCTTTAACACTGTGTGAGGACAGGAGCCATGTGTAACAGTGTGTGAGGACAGGAGCTCTGTGTAACAGTGTGTGAGGACAGGAGCTATGTGTAACAGTGTGTGAGGACAGGAGCCATGTGTAACAGTGTGTGAGGACAGGAGCCATGTGTAACAGTGTGTGAGGACAGGAGCCATGTGTAACAGTGTGTGAGGACAGGAGCCATGTGTAACAGTGTGTGAGGACAGGAGCCATGTGTAACAGTGTGTGAGGACAGGAGCCATGTGTAACAGTGTGTGAGGACAGGCGCCATGTGTAACAGTGTGTGAGGACATGAGCCATGTGTAACAGTGTGTGAGGACAGGAGCCATGTGTAACAGTGTGTGAGGACAGGAGCCATGTGTAACAGTGTGTGAGGACAGGAGCCATCTGTAACAGTGTGTGAGGACAGGAGCCATGTGTAACAGTGTGTGAGGACAGGAGCCATGTGTAACAGTGTGTGAGGACAGGAGCCATGTGTAACAGTGTGTGAGGACAGGCGCCATGTGTAACAGTGTGTGAGGACAGGAGCCATGTGTAACAGTGTGTGAGGACAGGAGCTATGTGTAACAGTGTGCGAGGACAGGAGCCATGTGTAACAGTGTGTGAGGACAGGAGCCATGTGTAACAGTGTGTGAGGACAGGCGCCATGTGTAACAGTGTGTGAGGACAGGAGCCATGTGTAACAGTGTGTGAGGACAGGAGCTATGTGTAACAGTGTGTGAGGACAGGAGCCATGTGTAACAGTGTGTGAGGACAGGAGCCATGTGTAACAGTGTGTGAGGACAGGAGCCATCTGTAACAGTGTGTGAGGACAGGAGCCATGTGTAACAGTGTGTGAGGACAGGAGCCATGTGTAACAGTGTGTGAGGACAGGAGCCATGTGTAACAGTGTGTGAGGACAGGAGCCATATGTAACAGTGTGTGAGGACAGGAGCCATGTGTAACAGTGTGTGAGGACAGGAGCCATGTGTAACAGTGTGTGAGGACAGGAGCCATGTGTAACAGTGTGTGAGGACAGGAGCCATGTGTAACAGTGTGTGAGGACAGGAGCTATGTGTAACAGTGTGTGAGGACAGGAGCCATGTGTAACAGTGTGTGAGGACAGGAGCTCTGTGTAACAGTGTGTGAGGACAGGAGCTATGTGTAACAGTGTGTGAGGACAGGAGCCATGTGTAACAGTGTGTGAGGACAGGCGCCATGTGTAACAGTGTGTGAGGACAGGAGCCATGTGTAACAGTGTGTGAGGACAGGAGCTATGTGTAACAGTGTGTGAGGACAGGAGCCATGTGTAACAGTGTGTGAGGACAGGAGCCATGTGTAACAGTGTGTGAGGACAGGAGCCATGTGTAACAGTGTGTGAGGACAGGAGCCATGTGTAACAGTGTGTGAGGACAGGAGCCATGTGTAACAGTGTGTGAGGACAGGAGCCATGTGTAACAGTGTGTGAGGACAGGAGCCATGTGTAACAGTGTGTGAGGACAGGAGCCATGTGTAACAGTGTGTGAGGACAGGAGCCATGTGTAACAGTGTGTGAGGACAGGAGCCATGTGTAACAGTGTGTGAGGACAGGAGCCATGTGTAACAGTGTGTGAGGACAGGAGCCATGTGTAACAGTGTGTGACGACAGTAGCTATGTGTAACAGTGTGTGAGGACAGGAGCCATGTGTAACAGTGTGTGACGACAGGAGCCATGTGTAACAGTGTGTGAGGGCAGTAGCCATGTGTAACAGTGTGTGAGGACAGGAGCCATGTGTAACAGTGTGTGAGGACAGGAGCCACGTGTAACAGTGTGTGAGGACAGGAGCCACGTGTAACAGTGTGTGAGGACAGGAGCCACGTGTAACAGTGTGTGAGGACAGGAGCCACGTGTAACAGTGTGTGAGGACAGGAGCCATATGTAACAGTGTGTGAGGACAGGAGCCATGTGTAACAGTGTGTGAGGACAGGAGCCATGTGTAACAGTGTGTGAGGACAGGAGCCATGTGTAACAGTGTGTGAGGACAGGAGCCATGTGTAACAGTGTGTGAGGACAGGCGCCATGTGTAACAGTGTGTGAGGACAGGAGCCATGTGTAACAGTGTGTGAGGACAGGAGCCATGTGTAACAGTGTGTGAGGACAGGAGCCATGTGTAACAGTGTGTGAGGACAGGAGCCATCTGTAACAGTGTGTGAGGACAGGAGCCATGTGTAACAGTGTGTGAGGACAGGAGCCATGTGTAACAGTGTGTGAGGACAGGAGCCATGTGTAACAGTGTGTGAGGACAGGCGCCATGTGTAACAGTGTGTGAGGACAGGAGCCATGTGTAACAGTGTGTGAGGACAGGAGCTATGTGTAACAGTGTGCGAGGACAGGAGCCATGTGTAACAGTGTGTGAGGACAGGCGCCATGTGTAACAGTGTGTGAGGACAGGAGCCATGTGTAACAGTGTGTGAGGACAGGAGCTATGTGTAACAGTGTGTGAGGACAGGAGCCATGTGTAACAGTGTGTGAGGACAGGAGCCATGTGTAACAGTGTGTGAGGACAGGAGCCATGTGTAACAGTGTGTGAGGACAGGAGCCATGTGTAACAGTGTGTGAGCACAGGAGCCATGTGTAACAGTGTGTGAGGACAGGAGCCATGTGTAACAGTGTGTGAGGACAGGAGCCATGTGTAACAGTGTGTGAGGACAGGAGCCACGTGTAACAGTGTGTGAGGACAGGAGCCACGTGTAACAGTGTGTGAGGACAGGATCCATGTGTAACAGTGTGTGAGGACAGGAGACATGTGTAACAGTGTGTGAGGACAGGAGCCATGTGTAACAGTGTGTGAGGACAGGAGCCATGTGTAACAGTGTGTGAGGACAGGAGCCATGTGTAACAGTGTGTGAGGACAGGAGCCATCTGTAACAGTGTGTGAGGACAGGAGCTATGTGTAACAGTGTGTGAGGACAGGAGCCATGTGTAACAGTGTGTGAGGACAGGAGCCATGTGTAACAGTGTGTGAGGACAGGAGCTATGTGTAACAGTGTGTGAGGACAGGAGCCATGTGTAACAGTGTGTGAGGACAGGAGCCATGTGTAACAGTGTGTGAGGACAGGAGCCATGTGTAACAGTGTGTGAGGACAGGAGCCATGTGTAACAGTGTGTGAGGACAGGAGCCATGTGTAACAGTGTGTGAGGACAGGAGCCATGTGTAACAGTGTGTGAGGACAGGGCCATCTGTAACAGTGTGTGAGGACAGGAGCCATGTGTAACAGTGTGTGAGGACAGGAGCCATGTGTAACAGTGTGTGAGGACAGGAGCCATGTGTAACAGTGTGTGAGGACAGGCGCCATGTGTAACAGTGTGTGAGGACAGGAGCCATGTGTAACAGTGTGTGAGGACAGGAGCTATGTGTAACAGTGTGCGAGGACAGGAGCCATGTGTAACAGTGTGTGAGGACAGGCGCCATGTGTAACAGTGTGTGAGGACAGGAGCCATGTGTAACAGTGTGTGAGGACAGGAGCTATGTGTAACAGTGTGTGAGGACAGGAGCCATGTGTAACAGTGTGTGAGGACAGGAGCCATGTGTAACAGTGTGTGAGGACAGGAGCCATGTGTAACAGTGTGTGAGGACAGGAGCCATGTGTAACAGTGTGTGAGGACAGGAGCCATGTGTAACAGTGTGTGAGGACAGGAGCCATGTGTAACAGTGTGTGAGGACAGGAGCCATGTGTAACAGTGTGTGAGGACAGGAGCCATGTGTAACAGTGTGTGAGGACAGGAGCCACGTGTAACAGTGTGTGAGGACAGGAGCCATGTGTAACAGTGTGTGAGGACAGGAGCCATGTGTAACAGTGTGTGAGGACAGGAGACATGTGTAACAGTGTGTGAGGACAGGAGCCATGTGTAACAGTGTGTGAGGACAGGAGCCATGTGTAACAGTGTGTGAGGACAGGAGCCATGTGTAACAGTGTGTGAGGACAGGAGCCATCTGTAACAGTGTGTGAGGACAGGAGCTATGTGTAACAGTGTGTGAGGACAGGAGCCATGTGTAACAGTGTGTGAGGACAGGAGCCATGTGTAACAGTGTGTGACGACAGTAGCTATGTGTAACAGTGTGTGAGGACAGGAGCCATGTGTAACAGTGTGTGAGGACAGGAGCCATGTGTAACAGTGTGTGACGACAGTAGCTATGTGTAACAGTGTGTGACGACAGGAGCCATGTGTAACAGTGTGTGAGGACAGGAGCCATGTGTAACAGTGTGTGAGGACAGGAGCCATGTGTAACAGTGTGTGAGGACAGGAGCCATGTGTAACAGTGTGTGAGGACAGGAGCCATCTGTAACAGTGTGTGAGGACAGGATCCATCTGTAACAGTGTGTGAGGACAGGAGCCATGTGTAACAGTGTGTGAGGACAGGAGCCATGTGTAACAGTGTGTGAGGACAGGAGCCATGTGTAACAGTGTGTGAGGACAGGAGCCATGTGTAACAGTGTGTGAGGACAGGAGCCACCTGTAACAGTGTGTGAGGACAGGAGCCATCTGTAACAGTGTGTGAGGACAGGAGCCATCTGTAACAGTGTGTGAGGACAGGAGCCATCTGTAACAGTGTGTGAGGACAGGAGCCATGTGTAGCAGTGTGTGAGGACAGTAGCCATGTGTAACAGTGTGTGAGGACAGGAGCCATGTGTAACAGTGTGTGAGGACAGGAGCCATGTGTAACAGTGTGTGAGGACAGGAGCCATCTGTAACAGTGTGTGAGGACAGGAGCCATGTGTAACAGTGTGTGAGGACAGGAGCCATGTGTAACAGTGTGTGAGGACAGGAGCCATGTGTAACAGTGTGTGAGGACAGGAGCCATCTGTAACAGTGTGTGAGGACAGGAGCCATGTGTAACAGTGTGTGACGACAGTAGCTATGTGTGTATTGTATGTAGTAAATATGTATGGTTAAAGTTATTTTGAAATGCCTGATGAACAATGTGCTATAGAATAAGGATGATCCTGTCAGACTTATAGCTGGCTTGACCTTGATAAACAGTATACATCCCAAATGGCACCCTGTTCGCTATATAGTGCACTACACAAGCATTTCACTACACCCACAATAACATCTGCTAAATATGTGTATGTGGCCAATAAAATGTGATTTTACTTTAGACCAGGGACCATAGTGCTCTGGTCAGAAGTAGTGCACAATGTAGGGAATAGGGTGCCATTTGGGAAGCAGATGTATTCCATACAGACATCATTACTTCTACTGTCAATTCACTTCAGCTTATGAGAGTAGGCCTTCTTCTACTTCCGGATGCTATGTGCATGACGAGAGGGAGGGAGGGAGGGAGGGAGGGACAAAGTAAAAAATAAGGCAAAGTCTTCTGATGCTTTGTTGATTTCAAAAAAAGCATTAACTCAATTTGACATGAGGGTCTGCTATACAAATTAACGGAAAGTGGTGTTGGGGGAAAAACATACAACATTATAAGATCCATGTACACAAACAACAAGTGTGTGGTTAAAATTGGCAAAAAACACACATTTCTTCCCTCAGGGCCGTGGGGTGAGACAGGGATGTAGCTTAAGCCCCACCCTCTTCAACATATATATCAACGAATTGGCGAGGGCACTAGAACAGTCTGCAGCATCCGGCCTCACCCTATTAGAATCTGAAGTCAAATGTCTACTGTTTGCTGATGACCAGGTGCTTCTGTCACCAACCAAGGAGGGCCAACAGCAGCACCTATATCTTCTGCACAGATTCTGCCAGACCTGGACCCTGACAGTAAATCTCAGTAAGACAAAAATAATGGTGTTCCAAAAAAGGTCCAGTCGCCAGGACCACAAATACAAATTCCATCTAGACATCTTTGCCCTAGAGCACACAAAAAATTATACATACCTTGGCCGAAATATTAGCGCCACAGGTAACTTCCACAAAGCTGTGAACGATCTGAGAGACAAGGCAAGAAGGGCATTCTATGCCATCAAAAGGAAAATAAAATTCAACATACCAATTAGGATCTGGCTAAAAAATACTTGAATCAGTCATAGAGCCCATTGCCCTTTATGGTTGTGAGGTCTGGGGTCCGCTCACCAACCAAGACTTCACAAAATGGGACAAACACCAAATTGAGACTCTGCATGCAGAATTCTGCAAAAATATCCTCAATGTACAATGTAAAACACCAAATAATGAACACAGAGCAGAATTAGGACGATACCCGCTAATTATCAAAATGCAGAAAAGAGCCGTTAAATTCTACAACCACCTAAAAGGAAGTGATTCACAAACCTTCCATTACAAAACCATCACCTACAGAGAGATGAACCTGGAGAAGAGTCCCCTAAGCAAGCTGGTCCTGGGGCTCTGTTCACAAACACAAACAGACCCCACAGAGCCCAAGGACAGCAACATAATTAGACCCAACCAAATCATGAGAAAACCAAAAAGATAATTACTTGACACATTGGAAAGAATTAACAAAAATAGAGCAAACTGGAATGCTGTTTGGCCCTAAACAGAGAGTACACAATGGCAGAATACCTGACCACTGTGACTGACCCAAACTTAAGGAAAGCTTTGACTATGTACAGACTCAGTGAGCATAGCCTTGCTATTGAGAAAGGCCGCCGCAGGCAGACCTGGCTCTCAAGAGAAGACAGGCTATGTGCACACTGCCCACAAAATTATGTGGAAACTGAGATGCACTTCCTAACCTCCTGCCCACTGTATGACCATATTAGAGGCACATATTTCCTTCAGATTACACAGATCCACAAAGAATTTGAAAACAAATCCAATTTTGATAAACTCCCATATCTACTGGGTGAAATACCACAGTGTGCCATCACAGCAGCAAGATTTGTGACATGTTGCCAGAAGAAAAGGTCAACCAGTGAAGAACAAACACCATTGTCATTACAACCTATATTTATTTTTGATTTATTTTCCCTTTTGTACTTTAACCATTTGCACATCGTTACAACACTGTATATAGACATAATATGACATTTGTAATGTCTTTATTCCTTTGGAAGTTCTGTGAGTGTAATGTTTACTGTTCATTTTTATTGTTTATTTCACTTTTGTATATTATCTACTTCACTTCACTTCATATGTTTCCCATGCCAATAAAGCCCCTTGAATTGAACTGAATTGAAATAAGAGAGAGAGAGAGAGAGAAAGAGAGAGAGAGAGAGAAAAAGAGAGACAGAGAGAGAGAATTAAGTATAAATAATGTGTATGTATGTGTGGGAGACTTTCTGTTTCTGACTGCAGAGTTTAAAAGACAGCAGCACAGAGTCAATAGCACTGAGATTCAGGACCACAGAGAAACAGAGGACGGAGAGGAAGAGGAGGAGGAGGTTAGATGAACAGGAAAATGATGCATCCAGACCAGAGCCAATCCCTCTTTCCTCCTCCTCTCCTCTCCCCTCCTACTCTCCTCTCCTCTCCTCTCTCCTCCTCCTCTCCCCTCCTCCTCTCCTCTCTCCTCCTCCTCTCCCCTCCTACTCTCCTCTCCTCTCTCCTCGTCCTCCTCTCCCCTCCTACTCTCCTCTCTCCTCCTCCTCTCCCCTCCTACTCTACTCTCCTCTCCTCTCTCCTTTTTTCAACAGTTGTTTTCATTGAATCACCAAAATCAATCCCCCTCTTTAAAAAAAACAATTCCAATCCCTCCTTTCTCCTCTGTCCTCTCCTCTCTCCCCCACTCTCTCCCCCCTCTCCCACCCCTCCTTTCTCCTCTATCCTCTCTTCTCTCCCCCACTCTCTCCCCCTCTCCCACCCCTCCTTTCTCCTCTGTCCTCTCCTCTCTCCCCCACTCTCTCCCCCTCTCCCACCCCTCCTTTCTCCTCTGTTCTCTGTTCTCTCCCCCTCTCCCATCCCTCCTTTCTCCTCGGCCCTCTGTTCTCTCCTCTCTCCCCCTTTCCCACCCCTCCATTCTCCTCTGTCCGCGGTTCTCTCCTCTCTCCCATACTCTCTCCCCTCTCCCACCCCTACGTTCTCCTCTGTTCTCTCCTCTCTCCCCCACTCTCTCCCCCCTCCCAACCCTCCTTTCGCCTCTGTCCTCTGCTGTGTCCCCCACTCTCTCTCTCCCTCTCCCCATCTCCTCTCCTCCTCTCCTCTCTTCCCCACTCTCCTCTCCTCACCCTGCAACACCTGAACCAATCATACGCCGTAGCTATGGAGGACAGGAGGGAGGGAGGCAATTGGCTGCTAGCCTGACGCTGACTTGTCCAATCCCTGCTCATGCTCACATCCTGGGATTCAGAGCACAACACACACACACACACGCACACACACACACACACACACGCACACACACCATGAAGTATAGCAAACAGCTGACAGCCCAGAGAATAAGAGAGCGTGAGGGTTATAGCTTCCTTCCTCCCCAATGTGCTCCAGCTCTCTTGCATTCCACACACACACACACACACACACACACACACACACACACACACACACACACACACACACACACACACACACACACAAACTGCCACGGAGCACTGCAGCAGGCCAGCCTCATTCTGCATTACGCAACAGACAGATGTTACAGTGAGAGAGAGAGGGTGAGGGAGAGGAGGGGAGATGGAGGAAGAGTGGAAAAGAGAGCATGTCTGTGCTCTGTCCCTGTTTGTCAGGAAATTCTCACCATCTCTCAAATTAACAACCCAGTGTGCAGGCCAATGTTCTGATGATGTTCTGATAATGTTCTGATGATGGGGTATGATGATGTTCTGATGATGTTCTGATGATAGGGTATGATGGTGTTCTGATGATGGGGTATGATGGTGTTCTGATGATGTTATGATGATGGAGTATGATGGTGTTCTGATGATGTTATGATGATAGGGTATGATGATGTTCTGATGATGTTATGATGATAGGGTGTGATGGTGTTCTGATGATGGGGTATGATGATGTTATGATGATAGGGTATGATGATGTTCTGATGATGGGGTATGATGATGTTATGATGATAGGGTATGATGGTGTTCTGATGATGTTCTGATGATGTTCTGATGATGGGGTATGATGATGGCCCTGCTGGGTCCACGTATGCATTCCAAATGGCACCATAACGCACTACAAGTCCCGTGGTCCAACGTTGTGCACTTTGTAGGGAATTGGGTGCCATTTGGATTAGTACAGCCTGGAGTGTGGACCTGAGACAACTCTAGTAACACTCAATTGAGTAATCAAGCAATTTGACTGATTAACCCAGGGCTAGACTTGACGTTTAATTACTTGAGAAGAGAGGAGAGGAGAGAAGAGACAGCCTTATGGGTCATAGGTGATATATAGAGTTGAAAGTTCAAAGGTCATAGGTGATGGGTCATAGATAGACTAGGATCTTACTGGATCGTCCGGGCTGTTTGGAGACGGGAAGGGAGACCTCAGTGAGGGGGAGGATGTAGACTTCAGGTCCATTCTGAGACGAGGCCAGGTCAGCCTGGTACTCCTCTCCCTCTGTGTTCTCAAACTCCTGGTGGGAGGGGAGAGAAGACACTGGGGTTAGTGTGTATGTGACATGGAGGAAGAGAGAGGGGGGGGGGGCAGAGAGAGAGAGAGAGCGACAAGAAATAATTTGTATGCATGTGTGGGTCACAGAGAGAAAGTGCGTGCCTGCGTGTGTGTGTGTGTATGATTCAATAACACAGTGTGTTTAGTCATCTGAGTGTTCATGCCTTCTGCATTAAAGGGATAATCCACCACAAATCACTCATTCCTGTGGTTAACAGTGTTAAATAACACTAGTAAGTGAAGAAAAAATGTTTCATTTTGTCATTATAACAAGGTTGGTGGCAACATGTGAAAATCGTTCTGGAAATCTGTTGCAGCTCAAGCCGACTACAAAACCCACAATGCAATGCTCTCTCTATGGGCTAGCAAATGCAGCTACACACAGTACTATCAAAGCCAATATCAGCATGTGAAGTAGCTAGCTAGCTGTAAAATGTAGGAGTCTATCTCACCGGGTTCAACTTGCAGTTCCTCTCTGCCCAGAGCTATAGCAACAATGGCCCTTTCTTATGTTTACCACAGGCACACTGAGAGATGCTACTTGAAGGAGAAACTGAGTTGAATCATTTGGTCCACTGTTTAGATTGAGCACATCTAAGAGACATACATGAGGATATAAACCGATGGATGTGTTCTAGACCATGTTCTGGAGTGAAGGTAATAGACCAGTATGCCCATGTCATCTATTGGCTGATTTGGCGATCTGGAGTGAAGGTAATTGTGATAAAATCATTGTGAAATGTGATAGTGTGTCATCACCTATTTCCAGTAATGAGAATTATGTAGCTAAGTGATAGGCCACACAAGCTCACAGAACGGGACCTCCAAGTGCTGAACCGTGTAAAAGATTGTCCGTCCTCGGTTGCAACACTAACTACCGAGTTCTAAACTGCTTCTTGGAAGCAATATCAGCACAAGAACTGTTTGTCGGGAACTTCATGAAATGGGTTTCCGTGGCAGAGCAGCCGCACACAAGCCTAAGATCCCCATGTGCAACGCTAAGGGTCGGCTGGAGTGGTGTAACGCATGCTGCCATTGGCCTCTGGAGCAGTGGAAACATTCTTTGGAGTGATGAATCACACTTCACTATCTGGCAGTCCGATAGACGAATCTGGGTTTGTCGGTTCCCAGGGGAACGCTACCTGCCTGAATGTATAGTGCCAACTGTAAAGTCTGGTGGAGGAGGAATAATGGTCTGGGGCTGTTTTTCATTGTTCGGGCTAGGCCTCTTTGTTCCAGGGAAGGGAAATCTTAATCAAATCGAATTGTATTTGTCACATGCACCGAATACAACATGTGTAGACCTTACAGTGAAATGCTTACTTACAAGCCCTTAACCAACAATACAGTTTTAAGAAAAATAAGTGTTACGGTGTATGGCGCTACAGCATACAATGACATTCTAGACGATTCTCTGCTTCCAACTTTGTGGCAACAGTTTGGGAAGGCCCTTTCCTGTTTCAATATGACAAAGTGAGGTCCATACAGAAATGGTTTGTCGAGATTGGTGGGGAAGAACTTGACTGGCCTGCACAGAGCCCTGACCTCAACTCCATCGAACATCTTTGGGATGAATTGGAACGCCGATTGCGAGCCAGGCCTAATCGCCCAACATCAGTGCCCGAACTCACTAATGCTCTCGTGGCTGAATGGAAGAAGGTCCCCACAGCAATGTTCCTACATCTAGTGGAAAGCCTTCCCAGAAGAGTGGAGGCTTTTATAGCAGCAAAGGGGGGACCAACTCCATATTAATGGCCATGATTTTGAAATGTGATTTACGACAAGCAAGTGTCCACATACTTTTGGTCATGTAGTGTATATACAACACCAGGTGACTACCTCATGAAGCTGGTTGAGAGAAGGCCAAGAGTGGCCAAAGCTGTCGTCAAGGCAAAGAGTGGCTACTTTGAAGAAAATCAAATATTTTAAATATATTTTGATTTGGTTCCTACATGATTCCATATGTGTTATTTCATAGTTTATGTCTTCTTCACTATTACTCTAGAATGTAGATGTCACGCCCTGGTCTTAGTATTTTGTGTTTTCTTTATTTATTTGGTCAGGCCAGGGTGTGACATGTTTTTTTTAATGTGGTGTGTTTTGTCTTGGGGTTTTTGTTGGGTATTGGGTTTGTGGCTTAGTGGGGGTATCTAGCATAGTCTATGGCTGTCTGGAGTGGTTCTCAATCAGAGGCAGGTGTTTATCGTTGTCTCTGATTGGGAACCATATTTAGTCAGCCATATTCTTTGAGTGTTTCGTGGGTGATTGTTCCTGTCTCTGTGTTTGTTTGTGCACCAGTATAGGCTGTTAGGTTTTCTCGTTTCGGTTCTTGTTTTGTTAGTTTATTCATGTATAGTTTCTCTATTAAAGAACCATGAATAGAAACCACGCTGCGTTTTGGTCCGCCTCTCCTTCAGCCCAAGAAAACCGTAACAGTAGAAAATAGTAAAAATAAAGAAAAACCCTGGAATGAGTAGGTGTGTCCAAACGTTTGACTGGTGCTGTCTATATAGGAGAGAGAGAGAGTAGGGATGGATGGAAAGGGCGAGACACATCTTGTCTTCTGTTCTCTCCTCGTCTGCAGGGATCCCAGCAGAACAACACCATAGACTAGACTAGACTAGACACCATAGACTAACTGAGTGTCCCGAATGGCACACTATTCCCTATGTAGTGCACTACTTTAGACCAGGGCCCTGCACTCTATAGGGAATAGGGTGCCATTTGGGACACAGCCTGGGAGAGCTTGGCAGACGTGCAGCACAGTTCTGTCTGAAGTACAGCTGGAGAAATAGACACGCCCTCAATTACATTTACACTTCAATTGATTTATTAGCATGATGTCACAATGTACATCTCTCTCTTTCAATAGAGGGATACACAGAGTGTTGCTAGGAGGAAGTGGAATGCTGACCTCTTCCTCCATCTCTACTCTGGGTCCCCTTCCTCCTCCTCCTATCATGCCTCAACTTTCTTCCTACTGTCTTGAGATTTGGCTCTAAACTGCTTATTTTCACAAAACAACAGATCTGATGAATATGATCCACAAGCAGAAACAGACAGTTGTACAACCCTTCCTTCTAACCCTGCCTGCTAGACACAAACAGAACACATCCCCTCTGTCCCTTCTAAACACCAGTGTCTCTTTACACTCTGAACACCAGTGTCTCTTTACAATCTAAACACCAGTGTCTCTTTACACTCTGAACACCAGTGTGTCTTTACACTCTGAACACCAGTGTCTCTTTACACTCTGAACACCAGTGTCTCTTTACACTCTGAACACCAGTGTCTCTTTACACTCTGAACACCAGTGTCTCTTTACACTCTGAACACCAGTCTCTCTTTACACTCTGAACACCAGTGTCTCTTTACACTCTGAACACCAGTGTCTCTTTACACTCTGAACACCAGTGTGTCTTTACACTCTGCACACCAGTGTCTCTTTACACTCTGAACACCAGTGTCTCTTTACACTCTGAACACCAGTGTCTCTTTACACTCTGAACACCAGTGTCTCTTTACACTCTGAACACCAGTGTCTCTTTACACTCTGAACACCAGTGTGTCTTTACACTCTGAACACCAGTGTCTCTTTACACTCTGAACACCAGTGTCTCTTTACACTCTAAACACCTCCAGCAGCTACAGAGTACCACGCTGCCAATCCCTCTTCAGAGACTGTGTTTGTACAGGGAGAGAGTGGCTGGCAATACTGCTCTGTTCTCAACTACTGAGCCATCCATTATTTACCTAATGAACTATAGCACAGAACAAACCTATCTAGAGGAGAGAAGAGAGGGGAGGGGAGGGGAGGTGAAGAGAACAAGGGGAATGGAATCATGCAAGACAACGCTTCACTGCGACAGAAAAACCCCTCTGCTCTGATTCATAAGACTGATTAAAAGATAGCACCCTTTTGCTTCTCATTCACAACACCACCTGTCTGTCTCAGGAACAGAGCATGAAAGACAGAAAGAAAGAAAGAAAGAAAGAGAGAGAGAATGAGAAAGAGAAAGAAAGAAAGAAAGAAAAAGAAAGAGAGCGAGAAAGAGAGAGAGTGAAAGAAAGAAAGAAAGAAAGAGGAGACATGACAGAGAAGAGCGAACGGACGAGAAGACTAGAAATGAGAAAAGGCCATACCCTTTACTAAACACTGTACACTCTCCTCTCTTCTCTTTTCTCTAAACACTTATAACACCCAACCACAGACCTGAGTCTGTCTGTCCGTCCCACAGAGTGGTCACAGTGAAAGAAGGATGACATAAAGA